>NW_028220913.1:0-24839 GCF_045865225.1 Trachurus japonicus | reverse complement strand
AGGGCCACGGGCAATCGCACCGGGCACTGGTCCCAACAGCTATGAAATAGCTGCAGGGACCAGTGCCGGGCGAAGCCCGGGCACTACTGTTATTGTGTGGATTTTTTCTTATTATTAGTGTGACTGCTGAAGCAGTCACACTATTGTTCTTCTGTTTGGCCATTTTCTTCCGCCTTTTTACGGTCTTCTTCTAGTCCTTCATACTTTGTGCTATTTCAACAATTCATATATCAAAACGTGCAGCTTCTTTTGAACTTTATCGGCATTACTTTTCTCTTTTTAACTATTTATACTTTTTCAAATATTTAACTTTTTCTGATTTTTTTCAGCTTTATAATGTGTGTGTGTTGCGTCTAACGAGCAGAGCCAGAGTGGTGTCAGAGTGGAGAGAGGCAAAAAAAACATTCTAGAGTTTTTCCTCGCTAAACTGTCAGCATGGCCAAATATTAAACTCTAGACAAATTATTTTCTCCAGTTTTGTAGCACACTTGTCTTCTGGCTAAAATTCTGGTCAAAAATGCAAAGAGACTTAGATAATAATTAGTGTGACTGCTGAAGCAGTCACACTATTGTTCTTCTGTTTGGCCATTTTCTTCCGCCTTTTTACGGTCTTCTTCTAGTCCTTCATACTTTGTGCTATTTCAACAATTCATATATCAAAACGTGCAGCTTTTTTTGAACTTTATCGGCATTACTTTTCTCTTTTTAACTATTTATACTTTTTCAAAATATTTAACTTTTTCACAAAAAATCTCACATTCATCAAAGTCTCAACCTCTCTTCTTCACAACTCCACTGTAGTGTAGGGGGTAGGGTAATTGCTTGCCAACCCTAAGGTCACTGGTTCGAATCCAAGGGAAGAATTCTTGTTATGTTATGTTGAATTCTGCTCTCCTCCCCCGCCTTCAATTGGTTACAGGTGTTTGTTATCTCCTTGATTACTCATACCAGTTTGCAGCACATCATCACATTACAATGAATGACAACAGTCTTGAAAGCAGTGTGCTCTCTGTAGCCGAGTGGCAGAGTAAAGGTTTAGTGATCATATGGTTATGGGTTCGATTCCTGCCTCAGTCTTTTCACTTCATTGCTTGACTTTTGATTCCAATTATTCAGCTGTCATTGGACAGTCTTTGATTCCTCATAGTATAAAGCTCATTGTAACTCAGGTTCTCTGTGGCCATATGGTTAGTGTGTTAGGTGTTGTGCTATTTCAACAATTCATATATTCAAAACGTGCAGCTTTTTTTGAACTTTATCGGCATTACTTTTCTCTTTTTAACTATTTATACTTTTTCAAATATTTAACTTTTTCTGCAAATTAAACTCTAGACAAATTATTTTCTCCAGTTTTGTAGCCACACTTGTCTCTGGCTAAAATTCTGGTCAAAAATGCAAAGAGACTTAGATAATAATTTTAAATATTTTTTAAATGCAGCCAGGGAGCTCTCTGCTCTCATTCAGCCCAATGCTGAGAATTCTCCACAACTCTGTCTGAAACATGCTTATGTCTGTGCTCTCTGTGGCGAAGTGGCAGAGTAAAGGTTTATTGATCATGAGGTCATGGGTTCGATTCCTTACTGTTTTTTTTTAAGCAGAAGCCAGTGATCCTCTTATCAAAGGTTTTCTTTACCCCTCACATACTGTCTCTGTCTGTAGCCTAGTGGTTAGCTTGCTGGTCTGGAGACCTGAAGGTTGATGGTTCAAATCTTGCCTCAACAACAATTATAGTGAATTATTTTCCCAGTTGTCCTCTGTTGACTTCTGATAACTTGCTTCATGTTGAAACTGCTGCTCTCAGCCTGAAATTCACAGAAATTTTCATTCTAAGTCATTCAAGCTTGACTCTCAAGCTTTCTTGATGTTGACAGTGTGCAGATCATTAACAGACAACAGTCTCTGCAACTGTGTGTGCACCGTGGCCTAGAGGCAGAGTGAAAGTCTAATGACCATGAGGTTGTGGGTTCGATTCTGACCTTGGTCAAACATTTGTATGGTGATCACTGCTTGCACTATTTGCTAATTCTGCAACAGCGTTCAGTTGCTATCAGCAGTCACACCATTTCCATTCTTGGAAATGCTTTTTCTAGTTTTAAATATTTTTTAAATGCAGCCAGGGAGCTCTCTGCTCTCATTAAGCTCAATGCATTTTTTTCACATCAGCAGGAGAAGGAGCTCAACTTTGTAACTTGCTGTTAAGTGCTTTTTAATTAGTGTGACTGCTGAAGCAGTCACACTATTGTTCTTCTGTTTGGCCATTTTCTTCCGCCTTTTTACGGTCTTCTTCTAGTCCTTCATACTTTGTGCTATTTCAACAATTCATATATCAAAACGTGCAGCTTCTTTTGGACTTTATCGGCATTACTTTTCTCTTTTTAACTATTTATACTTTTTCAAATATTTAACTTTTTCTGATTTTTTTCAGCTTTATAATGTGTGTGTATTGCGTCTAACGAGCAGAGCCAGAGTGGTGTCAGAGTGGAGAGAGGCAAAAAACATTCTAGAGTTTTTCTGGCTAAACTGTCAGCATGGCCACAAATTAAACTCTAGACAAATTATTTTCTCCAGTGTTGTAGCCACACTTGTCTTCTGGCTAAAATTCTGGTCAAAAATGCAAAGAGACTTAGATAATAATTTTAAATATTTTTTAAATGCAGCCAGGGAGCTCTCTGCTCTCATTAAGCTCAATGCATTTTTTTCACATCAGCAGGAGAAGGAGCTCAACTTTGTAAACTTGCTGTTTAAGTGCTTTTTAATTCATTTTAATTCACCAAAAAATAGTCACAGTTCACAAAAAAGTCCTCTTCCTTCTTGGTGTGGCTAATTTATATTAATTTATTTTTGTTTTAAGCATCATTGAAAAATCTCACATTCATCAAAGTCTCAACCTCTCTTCTTGACAACTCCTCTGTAGTGTAGGGGTTAGGGTAACTGCCTGCCAACCCTAAGGTCACTGGTTCGAATCCAAGGGAAGAATTCTTGTTATGTTATGTTGAATTCTGCTCTCCTCCCCCGCCTTCAATTGGTTACAGGTGTTTGTTATCTCCTTGATTACTCATACCAGTTTGCAGCACATCATCACATTACAATGAATGACAACAGTCTTGAAGCAGTGTGCTCTCTGTAGCCGAGTGGCAGAGTAAAGGTTTAGTGATCATATGGTCATGGGTTCGATTCCTGCCTCAGTCTTTTCACTTCATTGCTTGACTTTTGATTCCAATTATTCAGCTGTCATTTGGACAGTCTTTGATTCCTCATGGTATATAAGCTCATTGTAACTCAGTTTCTCTGTGGACATATGGTTAGTGTGTTTGTTGTTGTGCTATTTCAACAATTCATATATCAAAACGTGCAGCTTATTTTGAAATTTATCGGCGTTTCTTTTCTCTTTTTAACTATTTATACTTTTTAAAATATTTAACTTTTTCTGCAAATTAAACTCTAGACAAATTATTTTCTCCAGTTTTGTAAGCCACACTTGTCTTCTGGCTAAAATTCTGGTCAAAAATGCAAAGAGACTTAGATAATAATTTTAAATATTTTTTAAATGCAGGCCAGGGAGCTCTCTGCTCTCATTCAGCCCAATGCTGAGAATTCTCCACAACTCTGTCTGAAACATGCTTATGTCTGTGCTCTCTGTGGTGAAGTGGCAGAGTAAAGGTTTATTGATCATGAGGTCATGGGTTCGATTCCTTACTTTTTTTTTTAAGCAGAAGCCAGTGATCCTCTTATCAAAGGTTTTCTTTACCCCTCACACACTGTCTCTGTCTGTAGCCTAGTGGTTAGCTTGCTGGTCTGGAGACCTGAAGGTTGCTGGTTCAATTCTTGCCTCAACAACAATTATAGTGAATTATTTTCCCAGTTGTCCTCTGTTGACTTCTGATAACTTGCTTCATGTTGAAACTGCTGCTCTCCAGCCTGAAATTCACAGAAATTTTCATTCTAAGTTCATTCAAGCTTGACTCTCAAGCTTTCTTGATGTTGACAGTGTGCAGATCATTAACAGACAAAAGTCTCTGCAACTGTTGTGTGCACCGTGGCCTAGAGTCAGAGTGGAAGTCTAATGGACCATGAGGTTGTGGGTTCAATTCCGACCTTGGTCAAACATTTGTATGGTGATCACTGCTTGCACTATTTGCTAATTCTGCAACAGCGTTCAGTTGCTATCAGCAGTCACACCATTTCCATTCTTGGAAATGCTTTTTTCTAGTTCATTTTAATTCACCAAAAAATAGTCACAGGTCACAAAAAAGTCCTCTTCTTACTTGGTGTGGCTAATTTATATTAATTTATTTTTGTTTTAAGCATCATTGAAAAATCTCACATTCATCAAAGTCTCAAACCTCTCTTCTTGACAACTCCTCTGTAGTGTAGGGGTTAGGGTAACTGCCTGCCAACCCTAAGGTCACTGGTTCGAATCCAAGGGAAGAATTCTTGTTATGTTATGTTGAATTCTGCTCTCCTCCCCCGCCTTCAATTGGTTACAGGTGTTTGTTATCTCCTTGATTACTCATACCAGTTTGCAGCACATCATCACATTACAATGAATGACAACAGTCTTGAAAGCAGTGTGCTCTCTGTAGCCGAGTGGCAGAGTAAAGGTTTAGTGATCATATTGGTCATGGGTTCGATTCCTGCCTCAGTCATTTCACATCATTGCTTGACTTTTGATTCCAATTATTCAGCTGTCATTGGACAGTCTTTGATTCCTCATAGTATAAAGCTCATTGTAACTCAGGTTCTCTGTGGCCATATGGTTAGTGTGTTAGGTGTTGTGCTATTTCAACAATTCATATATCAAAACGTGCAGCTTTTTTTGAACTTTATCGGCGTTACTTTTCTCTTTTTAACTATTTATACTTTTTAAAATATTTAACTTTTTCTGCAAATTAAACTCTAGACAAATTATTTTCTCCAGTTTTGTAGCCACACTTGTCTTCTGGCTAAAATTCTGGTCAAAAATGCAAAGAGACTTAGATAATAATTTTAAATATTTTTTAAATGCAGCCAGGATCTCTCTGCTCTCATTCAGCCCAATGCTGAGAATTCTCCACAACTCTGTCTGAAACATGCTTGTGTCTGTGCTCTCTGTGGCGAAGTGGCAGAGTAAAGGTTTATTGATCTTGAGGTCATGGTTTTGATTCCTTACTTTTTTTTTTAAGCAGAAGCCAGTGATCCTCTTATCAAAGGTTTTCTTTACCCCTCACACACTGTCTCTGTCTGTAGCCTAGTGGTTAGCTTGCTGGTCTGGAGACCTGAAGGTTGCTGGTTCAATTCTTGCCTCAACAACAATTATAGTGAATTATTTTCCCAGTTGTCCTCTGTTGACTTCTGATAACTTGCTTCATGTTGAAACTGCTGCTCTCAGCCTGAAATTCACAGAAATTTTCATTCTAAGTCATTCAAGCTTGACTCTCAAGCTTTCTTGATGTTGACAGTGTGCAGATCATTAACAGACAACAGTCTCTGCAACTGTGTGTGCACCGTGGCCTAGAGGCAGAGTGGAAGTCTAATGACCATGAGGTTGTGGGTTCAATTCCGACCTTGGTCAAACATTTGTATGGTGATCACTGCTTGCACTATTTGCTAATTCTGCAACAGCGTTCAGTTGCTATCAGCAGTCACACCATTTCCATTCTTGGAAATGCTTTTTTCTAGTTAGTGTGACTGCTGAAGCAGTCACACTATTGTTCTTCTGTTTGGCCATTTTCTTCCGCCTTTTTACGGTCTTCTTCTAGTCCTTCATACTTTGTGCTATTTCAACAATTCATATATCAAAACGTGCAGCTTTTTTTGAACTTTATCGGCATTACTTTTCTCTTTTAAACTATTTATACTTTTTCAAATATTTAACTTTTTCACAAAAAATCTCACATTCATCAAAGTCTCAACCTCTCTTCTTCACAACTCCACTGTAGTGTAGGGGTTAGAGTGGATGCTTGCCAACCCTAAGGTCACTGGTTCAAATCCAAGGGAAGAACTCTTGTTATGTTATGTTGAATTCTGCTCTCCTCCACTGCCTTCAATTGGTTACAGGTGTTTGTTATCTCCTTGATTACTCATACCAGTTTGCAGCACATCATCACATTACAATGAATGACAACAGTTTTGAAAGCAGTGTGCTCTCTGTAGCCGAGTGGCAGAGTAAAGGTTTAGTGATCATATGGTCACGGGTTCGATTCCTGCCTCAGTCATTTCACATCATTGCTTGACTTTTGATTCCAATTATTCAGCTGTCATTGGACAGTCTTTGATTCCTCATAGTATAAAGCTCATTGTAACTCAGGTTCTCTGTGGCCATATGGTTAGTGTGTTAGGTGTTGTGCTATTTCAACAATTCATATATCAAAACGTGCAGCTTTTTTTCAACTTTATCGGCGTTACTTTTCTCTTTTTTATCTATTTATACTTTTTAAAATATTTAACTTTTTTCTGCAAATTAAACTCTAGACAAATTATTTTCTCCAGTTTTGTAGCCACACTTGTCTTCTGGCTAAAATTCTGGTCAAAAATGCAAAGAGACTTAGATAATAATTTTAAATATTTTTTAAATGCAGCCAGGGAGCTCTCTGCTCTCATTCAGCCCAATGCTGAGAATTCTCCACAACTCTGTCTGAAACATGCTTATGTCTGTGCTCTCTGTGGCGAAGTGGCAGAGTAAAGGTTTATTGATCATGAGGTCTTGGGTTTTGATTCCTTACTTTTTTTTTTTTAAGCAGAAGCCAGTGATCCTCTTATCAAAGGTTTTCTTTACCCCTCACATACTGTCTCTGTCTGTAGCCTAGTGGTTAGCTTGCTGGTCTGGAGACCTGAAGGTTGCTGGTTCAATTCTTGCCTCAACAACAATTATAGTGAATTATTTTTCCCAGTTGTCCTCTGTTGACTTCTGATAACTTGCTTCATGTTGAAACTGCTGCTCTCAGCCTGAAATTCACAGACATTTTCATTCTAAGTCATTCAAGCTTGACTCTCAAGCTTTCTTGATGTTGACAGTGTGCAGATATTTAACAGACAACAGTCTCTGCAACTGTGTGTGCACTGTGGCCTAGAGGCAGAGTGGAAGTCTAATGACCATGAGGATGTGGGTTCGATTCCGACCTTGGTCAAACATTTGTATGGTGATCACAGCTTGCACTATTTGCTAATTCTGCAACAGCGTTCAGTTGCTGTCAGCAGTCACACCATTTCCATTCTTGGAAATGCTTTTTCTAGTTAGTGTGAATGCTGGAAGCATTCACACTATTGTTATTCGGTTCGGCCATTTTCTGCCTTTCTTCGTCATGTAACTAGTCCTTCATACTTTTTGCAATATTCAACAATTCAAATATCAAATTGTTCAGCCTTTTCGGGACAGGTGTGCTATGTCTTTTCTCTTTTCAAACTATTCATACTTTTTGCAATATTCAACTATTTCTGATTTTTTTTTCCCCATAGAGAATGCATTGGAACAGTCTTGAAACTCTTCAAATCTTCTTACTTCTTTCAGCCTTTAAAGCGTCCACATACTTTCAGGCTAGAGACTCTCATTCAAATTCTGAGCTGTAGACAAACTTCTAATGTATTCATCCTGTATGTACAACTTTTTCATAGCTTGTAACCGTTTTTGAGATAAATCCTTTAAAAGCACATGAGGATTTCTGACAAATTTCACACTTTTCAATGAGTGTGTATGGGGTTGGGTCAGAGTGAGTGACATCATCGTTAGAGTGAGAGGGATCGAAAAAACATTCAGGATTTTTTCTGGATAAATTGCCAGCACGGCCACAAATTAAACTCTAGACACATGATTTCCTCACCGGTTTGTAAGCCACACTTGTTGTGTCTCATTTAATGTGTTCAAAAACAGCAGACAGACTTACAGAATTGTCTCAGTGAGCCTAATTGTGCAGCTAGACCCCGCTCCAGTGGCTCATCCACTTCAATAGAAAAGTAGGAGCTGATTTTTTTAGAAAAGCAGAAATGCCCCCTTTTCTACCTTGCGACCCTGAGAAAAGTTTTTGCCCTACAAACATTTAATGCACATTGCCTCGCTCAGGAAGGTCTGCTTGCCCAGATGGTCAGATGGCCACATTCTGATAAGAGTTACGGTTCTCTTTTTCTGGGCTGTTTTGGGAAGCTGCTCAGAGCTCAAATCTCTCTGCTCTGCTCTGCTCTGTGTGCAGTTGGTCCAGCTGTTGGGGCCAGCTCGTTATCAAAGTCTATAAATAGAACAGTGCAGCTGCAGCCTGGCCGCTCGTTAAGATGTTTTTAAACACAGCCCCACACACACACATGATAAACCAGACTGACAGAGGATGTCCACGCACAAACACAGGCATCACACTCACACAGACAGACACACACAGACACTCACACACAGTCACACATGCACGCATACACAAACAGATAAACACACAAACACAACACTGTTCCACACAGTAAAATGTAAGCATGGTAGTCGCCATGGTAACTTCTGAGGGCAGGCTGCCACACAGGTGTAATCAATCAGATCATTAGGGAGAGAGGAGTTTTGTGGCGCTTAAAGGGATAGTTCACCCTAGAATGATATTTCGCTCATTATCTACTCACCCTCATGTTGACTAATGACTAATTTTTCTCATGAATTTAAGTTCAGACGTTTAGTCTTTCCAACTCTATTAATAGTAGTACAATTACAGGTGGAGCCTAGGACATAGGATGCAGCTTTTAACATGTGTCCTATCTATCTATCTATCTATCTATCTATCTATCTATCTATCTATCTATCTATCTATCTATCTATCTATCTATCTATCTATCTATCTATCTATCTATCTATCTATACCCCTCCCTATTTTTTAACCCCTCTGTCTCCTTTCTTTCTTTCTTTCTTTCTTTCTTTCTTTCTTTCTTTCTTTCTTTCTTTCTTTCTTTCTTCTACTCCTTCATTTGTATTTTACGTAACTTTTTATATCCTTCCCTCTCTATCCATCCATCCATCCATCCATCCATCCATCCATCTACCTCTTTCTATCTATCATCCCCCTCTCTCTTTTTCTTCTTTCTTTCTTTCTTTCTTTCTTTCTTTCTTTCTTTCTTTCTTTCTTTCTTTCTTTCTTTCTTTCTTTCTTTCTTTCTTTCTTTCTTTCTTTCTTTCACTCCATTTCTGTCTTTTTACTTCTTTGTTTGTTTGATTGTTTCTTTCTTTCTTTCTATTCCTTTTCTCTTCCTTTGTTTTTACTCCATTTCTTTCTTTCTTTCTTTCTTTCTTTCTTTCTTTCACTCCATTTCTGTCTTTTTACTTCTTTGTTTGTTTGATTCTTTCTTTCTTTCTACTCCTTTTCTCTTCCTTTGTTTTTACTCCATTTCTTTCTCTCTTTCTTTCTTTCTTTCTTTCTGTCCTTTTCTTTTTTCTCTCTTGTTTCAATCTTTCTTTCTTTCAACAATTTCTTCAGCTCATTCAGCATTGCTTCCAGCATTCACACCATTTCCATTCTTGGAAATGTTTTTTCTAGTTAGTGTGACTGCTGAAGCAGTCACACTATTGTTCTTCTGTTTGGCCATTTTCTTCCGCCTTTTTACGGTCTTCTTCTAGTCCTTCATACTTTGTGCTATTTCAACAATTCATATATCAAAACGTGCAGCTTTTTTTGAACTTTATCGGCATTACTTTTCTCTTTTTAACTCTTTATACTTTTTAAAATATGTAACTTTTTCTGATTTTTTTCAGCTTTATAATGTGTGTGTATTGCGTCTAACGAGCAGAGCCAGAGTGGTGTCAGAGTGGAGAGAGGCAAAAAAACATTCTAGAGTTTTTCTGGCTAAACTGTCAGCACGGCCACAAATTAAAACTCTAGACAAATTATTTTTCTCCAGTTTTGTAGCCACACTTGTCTTCTGGCTAAAATTCTGGTCAAAAATGCAAAGAGACTTAGATAATAATTTAAAATATTTTTTAAATGCAGCCAGGGAGCTCTCTGCTCATCATTCAGCTGAATGTATTTTTTTCACAGCAGGAGAAGGAGCTCAACTTTGTAACTTGCTGTTAGGTGCTTTTTAATTCATTTTAATTCACCAAAAAATAGTCACAGGTCACAAAAAAGTCCTCTTCTTACTTGGTGTGGCTAATTTATACTAATTTCTCTTTATTTTAAGAATCATTGAAAAATCTCACATTCATCAAAGTCTCAACCTCTTTTTACCACAACTTCACTGTAGTATAGGTATTAGGGTGGCCGTTTGCCAACCCTAAAGGTCACTGGTTCGAATCCAAGGGAAGAACTCTTGTTATGTTATGTTGAATTCTGCTCTCCTCCACCGCCTTCAATTGGTTACAGGTGTTTGTTATCTCCTTGATTACTCATACCAGTTTGCAGCACATCATCACATTACAATGAATGACAACAGTCTTGAAAGCAGTGTGCTCTCTGTAGCTGAGTGGCAGAGTAAAGGCTTAATGATCATAAGGTCATAGGTTCGATGCCTACCTCAGTCATTTCACATCATTGCTTGACTTTTGATTCCGATTATTCAGCTGTCATTGGACAGTCTTTGATTCCTGATAGTATAAAGCTCATTGTAACTCAGGTTCTCTGCACAATTTACAAGCCTAATGTAACTTGAGTTCAGTGAGCTGGAGGCCCAGCCCGAACTCATAAGACGGGCAGGCTTGCAGGCCTAGATGTGGTGTTGCACAGATGTGACAGTGACAGTTTCCTCATCATTAATCCTCATTATTATAGTAAATGAGGTTGCTCTTCAATATATTTCCAAATTTAAATAAAGGTTATAATAATAATTAAACCTGGGCTATCATCCTATCCTTCCTCGTTCATGTTGTGAGGACAGGACAAAGTCTCTTGGACATGAGAGGTGGGCAGGTGCTTCTCTTGCACTCCTTCACTCACCCACTCTTGATTGGCATATAAATGAATGTTAAATGAAAATAAAAACTAGTTTGGAAATAATACATACCGTACATGCAAAAATGCGAAATTTAAATAATATAGGTTAATATAAAGTATTTTCTATTCTATAGTGACTACAGCTGGCCAAAATTGGCCCCCAGCTTATCATGCCACACCTGTCATGTCTTAGATGTTATGAGTATTTTCATGATACAATGTAGCCTAATAGTCTATATTGTTGTGTCTAGGGGTGTCCTCAACTCAGAATTGTGTTTATGCTGAATAGAAACTTCAAGTATTCATTGTTGTGACCATGATATGATTACTTGTTTTGCAAAACATCAACAAGACATTATAACATCTGAACTGTTTATGATAGAGACGAGCTGTAAACATCATCTGAATTGGTGAGATTATCTACTTTCCCAGGCTCCTTGAGTGGTGCCTCTATGACAAGGGACCGGGTGCGTGTAATCATGTGGTGCAGGAACAGATGCAGAAATTTTTCTGGTCTTCCATTTTTTTTAACAGATTGGCTATTTTACAATATACAGTCTGTCACAAAAGTTCTTCATATGGCTCAGAGTTGAAAGGCTTGGCAGCTCGGTGTAGCTGTCAAGGTATAATAGGTATAGCTCACCTGGTAGAGCAGCTTGCACTGTGAGCAAGGGACTATGCTCCAGTCTGGGATCAAATCCCAGTGGAGAGTTTTACACTAAATGCGCTGAATCTGTAATTTATACAATGTCCAGCTGTCAGCAACCGGGGGGTGGGGTGCGAGGAGGTGGCTGGGCGGGTGCTAAACAGTGCAGTCTCCGCCCACCCCCCAGAGGTGAATTGCTAATGTGCATGGCTAATGAGCTGGTTTTAAAATGGCCGAAAAGGGTCGGGGGAGTGAGACTTTAAGCATCATTGAAAAATCTCACATTCATCAAAGTCTCAACCTCTACTTCATTGGAAGTGTTGGAATGGCCTAGTGGATAAGGTTCCTGCCAACCAATCACAAGGTCACAGGTTCAAATCCCACCTGAGCAGTCTTGTTAGTGTCAGCCACTTTGACCTTTAACCAATACCACTTGGTCTGGTCACAAGATCAAACTTGATAATGCATATGCGCCCCCACCTATTCTCTTTACCTCTTTCAATCTTGGTTTATGTTAACATGTTTCTTGTTTATACCACTGCACTAAGATTGATTTGCACTGGAACTACAGCTTTGGGCTTGTTAACTTCAGAGTGAGACAGAGTGCAGTTCATCAACAGACAACAGTCTCTGCAACTGTGTATACACTGGCCTAGAGGCAGAGTGAAAGTCTGCTGATCATGAGGTTGTGGGTTCGATACCTACCTTGGGCAACCATTTGTATGGTGATCACTGCTTGCACTATTTGCTAATTCTGCAACAGCGTTCAGCTGCTTTCAGCAGTCACACGCATTTCCATCAGGAAATGATACTTTATCTAGTTAGTGTGACTGCTGAAGCAGTCACACTATTGTTCTTCTGTTTGGCCATTTTCTTCCGCCTTTTTACGGTCTTCTTCTAGTCCTTCATACTTTGTGCTATTTCAACAATTCATATATATATCAAAACGTGCAGCTTTTTTTGAACTTTATCGGCATTACTTTTCTCTTTTTAACTATTTATACTTTTTCAAATATTTAACTTTTTCACAAAAAATCTCACATTCATCAAAGTCTCAACCTCTCTTCTTCACAACTCCACTGTTAGTGTAGGGGTTAGGGTGGATGTTTGCCAAACCCTAAGGTCACTGGTTCGAATCCAAGGGAAGAACTCTTGTTATGTTATGTTGAATTCTGCTCTCCTCCCCTGCCTTCAATTGGTTACAGGTGTTTGTTATCTCCTTGATTACTCATACCAGTTTGCAGCACATCATCACATTACAATGAATGAACAACAGTTTTTGAAAGCAGTGTGCTCTCTGTAGCCGAGTGGCAGAGTAAAGGTTTAGTGATCATATGGTCATGGGTTCGATTCCTGCCTCAGTCTTTTCACTTCATTGCTTGACTTTTGATTCCAATTATTCAGCTGTCATTGGACAGTCTTTGATTCCTCATAGTATAAAGCTCATTGTAACTCAGGTTCTCTGTGGCCATATGGTTAGTGTGTTAGGTGTTGTGCTATTTCAACAATTCATATATCAAAACGTGCAGCTTTTTTTGAACTTTATCGGCATTACTTTTCTCTTTTTAACTATTTATACTATTTCAAATATTTAACTTTTTCTGCAAATTAAACTCTAGACAAATTATTTTCTCCAGTTTTGTAGCCACACTTGTCTTCTGGCTAAAATTCTGGTCAAAAAATGCAAAGAGACTTAGATAATAATTTTAAATATTTTTTTAAATGCAGCCAGGGAGCTCTCTGCTCTCATTCAGCCCAATGCTGAGAATTCTCCACAACTCTGTCTGAAACATGCTTATGTCTGTGCTCTCTGTGGCGAAGTGGCAGAGTAAAGGTTTATTGATCATGAGGTCTTGGGTTCGATTCCTTACTTTTTTTTTTAAGCAGAAGCCAGTGATCCTCTTATCAAAGGTTTTCTTTACCCCTCACACACTGCCTCTGTCTGTAGCCTAGTGGTTAGCTTGCTGGTCTGGAGACCTGAAGGTTGCTGGTTCAAATCTTGCCTCAACAACAATTATAGTGAATTATTTTCCCAGTTGTCCTCTGTTGACTTCTGATAACTTGCTTCATGTTGAAACTGCTGCTCTCAGCCTGAAATTCACAGAAATTTTCATTCTAAGTCATTCAAGCTTGACTCTCAAGCTTTCTTGATGTTGACAGTGTGCAGATCATTAACAGACAACAGTCTCTGCAACTGTGTGTGCACCGTGGCCTAGAGGCAGAGTGGAAGTCTACTGACCATGAGGTTGTGGGTTCGATTCTGACCTTGGTCAAACATTTGTATGGTGATCACTGCTTGCACTATTTGCTAATTCTGCAACAGCGTTCAGTTGCTATCAGCAGTCACACCATTTCCATTCTTGGAAATGCTTTTTCTAGTTAGTGTGACTGCTGAAGCAGTCACACTATTGTTCTTCTGTTTGGCCATTTTCTTCCGCCTTTTTACGGTCTTCTTCTAGTCCTTCATACTTTGTGCTATTTCAACAATTCATATATCAAAATGTGCAGCTTTTTTTGAACTTTATCGGCATTACTTTTCTCTTTTTAACTATTTATACTTTTTAAAATATTTAACTTTTTCACAAAAAATCTCACATTCATCAAAGTCTCAACCTCTCTTCTTGACAACTCCTCTGTAGTGTAGGGGTTAGGGTAACTGCTTGCCAACCCTAAGGTCACTGGTTCGAATCCAAGGGAAGAATTCTTCTTATGTTATGTTGAATTCTGCTCTCCTCCCCCGCCTTCAATTGGTTACAGGTGTTTGTTATCTCCTTGATTACTCAACTTTTACAAATTAACTCACAAATTAAACTCTAGACAAATTATTTTCTCCAGTTTTGTAGCCACACTTGTCTTCTGGCTAAAATTCTGGTCAAAAATGCAAAGAGACTTAGATAATAATTTAAAATATTTTTTAAATGCAGCCAGGGAGCTCTCTGCTCTCATTCAGCTCAATGTATTTTTTTCACAGCAGCAGGAGAAGGAGCTCAACTTTGTAACTTGCTGTTAGGTGCTTTTTAATTCATTTTAATTCACCAAAAAATAGTCACAGGTCACAAAAAAGTCCTCTTCTTACTTAGTGTGGCTAATTTATACTAATTTCTCTTTATTTTAAGAATCATTGAAAAATCTCACATTCATCAAAGTCTCAACCTCTCTTCACCACAACTTCACTGTAGTATAGGGGTTAGGGTGGCCGTTTGCCAACCCTAAGGTTACTGGTTCGAATCCAAGGGAAGAACTCTTGTTATGTTATGTTGAATTCTGCTCTCCTCCACCGCCTTCAATTGGTTACAGGTGTTTGTTATCTCCTTGATTACTCATACCAGTTTGCAGCACATCATCACATTACAATGAATGACAACAGTCTTGAAAGCAGTATGCTCTCTGTAGCTGAGTGGCAGAGTAAAGGCTTAATGATCATAAGGTCATGGGTTCGATTCCTACCTCAGTCATTTCACATCATTGCTTGACTTTTGATTCCGATTATTCAGCTGTCATTGGACAGTCTTTGATTCCTGATAGTATAAAGCTCATTGTAACTCAGGTTCTCTGCACATTTACAAGCCTAATGTAACTTGAGTTCAGTGAGCTGGAGCCCAGCCCGAACTCACAAGACGGGCAGGCTTGCAGGCCTAGATGTGGTGTTGCACAGATGTGACAGTGACAGTTTCCTCATCATTAATCCTCATTATTATAGTAAATGAGGTTGCTCTTCAATATATTTCCAAATTTAAATAAAGGTTATAATAATAATTAAACCTGGGCTATCATCCTATCCTTCCTCGTTCATGTTGTGAGGACAGGACAAAGTCTCTTGGACATGAGAGGTGGGCAGGTGCTTCTCTTGCACTCCTTCACTCACCCACTCTTGATTGGCATATAAATGAATGTTAAATGAAAATAAAAAACTAGTTTGGAAATAATACATACCGTACATGCAAAAATGCGAAATTTAAATAATATAGGTTAATATAAAGTATTTTCTATTCTATAGTGACTACAGCTGGCCAAAATTGGCCCCCAGCTTATCATGCCACACCTGTCATGTCTTAGATGTTATGAGTATTTCATGATACAATGTAGCCTAATAGTCTATATTGTTGTGTCTAGGGGTGTCCTCAACTCAGAATTGTGTTTATGCTGAATAGAAACTTCAAGTATTCATTGTGTGACCATGATATGATTACTTGTTTTGCAAAACATCAACAAGACATTATAACATCTGAACTGTTTATGATAGAGACGAGCTGTAAACATCATCTGAATTGTGAGATTATCTACTTTCCCAGGCTCCTTGAGTGGTGCCTCTATGACAAGGGACCGGGTGCATGTAATCATGTGGTGCAGGAACAGATGCAGAAATTTTTCTGGTCTTCCATTTTTTTTAACAGATTGGCTATTTTACAATATACAGTCTGTCACAAAAGTTCTTCATATGGCTCAGAGTTGAAAGGCTTGGCAGCTCGGTGTAGCTGTCAAGGTATAATAGGTATAGCTCACCTGGTAGAGCAGCTTGCACTGTGAGCAAGGACTATGCTCCAGTCTGGGATCAAATCCCAGTGGAGAGTTTTACACTAAATGCGCTGAATCTGTAATTATACAATGTCCAGCTGTCAGCAACCGGGGGGTGGGGTGCGAGGAGGTGGCTGGGCGGGTGCAAAACAGTGCAGTCTCCGCCCACCCCCCAGAGGTGAATTGCTAATGTGCATGGCTAATGAGCTGGTTTTAAAATGGCCGAAAAGGGTCGGGGGAGTGAGACTTTAAGCATCATTGAAAAAATCTCACATTCATCAAAGTCTCAACCTCTACTTCATTGGAAGTGTTGGAATGGCCTAGTGGATAAGGTTCCTGCCAACCAAACACAAGGTCACAGGTTCAAATCCCACCTGAGCAGTCTTGTTAGTGTCAGCCACTTTGACCTTTAACCAATACCACTTGGTCTGGTCACAAGATCAAACTTGATAATGCATATGCGCCCCCACCTATTCTCTTTACCTCTTTCAATCTTGGTTTATGTTAACATGTTTCTTGTTTATACCACTGCACTAAGATTGATTTGCACTGGAACTACAGCTTTGGGCTAGTTAACTTCAGAGTGAGACAGAGTGCAGTTCATCAACAGACAACAGTCTCTGCAACTGTGTATACACTGGCCTAGAGGCAGAGTGAAAGTCTGCTGATCATGAGGTTGTGGGTTCGATACCTACCTTGGGCAACCATTTGTATGGTGATCACTGCTTGCACTATTTGCTAATTCTGCAACAGCGTTCAGCTGCTTTCAGCAGTCACACGCATTTCCATCAGGAAACTAGAAAAAGCATTTCCAAGAATGGAAATGGTGTGACTGCTGATAGCAACTGAACGCTGTTGCAGAATTAGCAAATAGTGCAAGCAGTGATCACCATACAAATGTTTGACCAAGGTCGGAATTGAACCCACAACCTCATGGTCATTAGACTTCCACTCTGCCTCTAGGCCACGGTGCACACACAGTTGCAGAGACTGTTGTCTGTTAATGATCTGCACACTGTCAACATCAAGAAAGCTTGAGAGTCAAGCTTGAATGACTTAGAATGAAAATTTCTGTGAATTTCAGGCTGAGAGCAGCAGTTTCAACATGAAGCAAGTTATCAGAAGTCAACAGAGGACAACTGGGAAAATAATTCACTATAATTGTTGTTGAGGCAAGAATTGAACCAGCAACCTTCAGGTCTCCAGACCAGCAAGCTAACCACTAGGCTACAGACAGAGACAGTATGTGAGGGGTAAAGAAAACCTTTGATAAGAGGATCACTGGCTTCTGCTTAAAAAAAAAAGTAAGGAATCGAACCCATGACCTCATGATCAATAAAACCTTTACTCCTGCCACTTCGCCACAGAGAGCACAGACATAAGCATGTTTCAGACAGAGTTGTGGAGAATTCTCAGCATTGGGCTGAATGAGAGCAGAGAGCTCCCTGGCTGCATTTAAAAAATATTTAAAAATTATTATCTAAGTCTCTTTGCATTTTTGACCAGAATTTTAGCCAGAAGACAAGTGTGGCTACAAAACTGGAGAAAATAATTTGTTCTAGAGTTTAATTTGCAGAAAAAGTTAAAATATTTTTAAAAAGTATAAATAGTTAAAAAGAGAAAAGTAACGCCGATAAAGTTCAAAAATGCTGCACGTTTTGATATATGAATTGTTGAAATAGCACAACACCTAACACACTAACCATATGGCCACAGAGAACCTGAGTTACAATGAGCTTTATACTATGAGGAATCAAAGACTGTCCAATGACAGCTGAATAATTGTAATCAAAAGTCAAGCAATGATGTGAAATGACTGAGGCAGGAATCGAACCCGTGACCATATGATCACTAAACCTTTACTCTGCCACTCGGCTACAGAGAGCACACTGCTCTCAAGACTGTTGTCATTCATTGTAATGTGATGATGTGCTGCAAACTGGTACGAGTAATCAAGGAGATAACAAACACCTGTAACCAATTGAAGGCGGGGGAGGAGAGCAGAATTCAACATAACATAACAAGAATTCTTCCATTGGATTCGAACCAGTGATCTTAGGGTTGGCAGGCAGTTACCCTACCCCCTACACTACAGTGGAGTTGTCAAGAAGAGAGGTTGAGACTTTGATGAATGTGAGATTTTTCAATGATGCTTAAAACAAAAATAAATTAATATAAATTAGCCACACCAAGTAAGAAGAGGACTTTTTTGTGACCTGCTTCAGCAGTCACACTAATGATACTTTATCTAGTTAGTGTGACTGCTGAAGCAGTCACACTATTGTTCTTCTGTTTGGCCATTTTCTTCCGCCTTTTTACGGTCTTCTTCTAGTCCTTCATACTTTGTGCTATTTCAACAATTCATATATCAAAACGTGCAGCTTCTTTTGAACTTTATCGGCATTACTTTTCTCTTTTTAACTATTTATACTTTTTCAAATATTTAACTTTTTCTGATTTTTTTCAGCTTTATAATGTGTGTGTGTTGCGTCTAACGAGCAGAGCCAGAGTGGTGTCAGAGTGGAGAGAGGCAAAAAAACATTCTAGAGTTTTTCTGGCTAAACTGTCAGCATGGCCACAAATTAAACTCTAGACAAATTATTTTCTCCAGTTTTGTAGCCACACTTGTCTTCTGGCTAAAATTCTGGTCAAAAAATGCAAAGAGACTTAGATAATAATTTTAAATATTTTTTAAATGCAGCCAGGGAGCTCTCTGCTCTCATTAAGCTCAATGCATTTTTTTCACATCAGCAGGAGAAGGAGCTCAACTTTGTAACTTGCTGTTAAGTGCTTTTTAATTCATTTTAATTCACCAAAAAATAGTCACAGGTCACAAAAAAGTCCTCTTCTTACTTGGTGTGGCTAATTTATATTAATTTATTTTTGTTTTAAGCATCATTGAAAAATCTCACATTCATCAAAGTCTCAACCTCTCTTCTTGACAACTCCTCTGTAGTGTAGGGGTTAGGGTAACTGCCTGCCAACCCTAAGGTCACTGGTTCGAATCCAAGGGAAGGAATTCTTGTTATGTTATGTTGAATTCTGCTCTCCTCCCCCGCCTTCAATTGGTTACAGGTGTTTGTTATCTCCTTGATTATTCGTACCAGTTTGCAGCACATCATCACATTACAATGAATGACAACAGTCTCGAAAGCAGTGTGCTCTCTGTAGCCGAGTGGCAGAGTAAAGGTTTAGTGATCATATTGGTCACGGGTTCGATTCCTGCCTCAGTCATTTCACATCATTGCTTGACTTTTGATTCCAATTATTCAGCTGTCATTGGACAGTCTTTGATTCCTCATAGTATAAAGCTCATTGTAACTCAGGTTCTCTGTGGCCATATGGTTAGTGTGTTAGGTGTTGTGCTATTTCAACAATTCATATATCAAAAACGTGCAGCTTTTTTTGAACTTTATCGGCGTTACTTTTCTCTTTTTAACTATTTATACTTTTTAAAATATTTAACTTTTTCTGCAAATTAAACTCTAGACAAATTATTTTCTCCAGTTTTGTAGCCACACTTGTCTTCTGGCTAAAATTCTGGTCAAAAATGCAAAGAGACTTAGATAATAATTTTAAATATTTTTTAAATGCAGCCAGGGAGCTCTCTGCTCTCATTCAGCCCAATGCTGAGAATTCTCCACAACTCTGTCTGAAACATGCTTATGTCTGTGCTCTCTGTGGCGAAGTGGCAGAGTAAAGGTTTATTGATCATGAGGTCATGGGTTCGATTTCTTACTTTTTTTTTTAAGCAGAAGCCAGTGATCCTCTTATCAAAGGTTTTCTTTACCCCTCACATACTGTCTCTGTCTGTAGCCTTAGCCTAGTGGTTAGCTTGCTGGTCTGGAGACCTGAAGGTTGCTGGTTCAATTCTTGCCTCAACAACAATTATAGTGAATTATTTTCCCAGTTGTCCTCTGTTGACTTCTGATAACTTGCTTCATGTTGAAACTGCTGCTCTCAGCCTGAAATTCACAGAAATTTTCATTCTAAGTCATTCAAGCTTGACTCTCAAGCTTTCTTGATGTTGACAGTGTGCAGATCATTAACAGACAACAGTCTCTGCAACTGTGTGTGCACCGTGGCCTAGAGGCAGAGTGGAAGTCTAATGACCATGAAGTTGTGGGTTCAATTCCGACCTTGGTCAACATTTGTATGGTGATCACTGCTTGCACTATTTGCTAATTCTGCAACAGCGTTCAGTTGCTATCAGCAGTCACACCATTTCCATTCTTGGAAATGCTTTTTCTAGTTTAAAATATTTTTTAAATGCAGCCAGGGAGCTCTCTGCTCTCATTAAGCTCAATGCATTTTTTTCACATCAGCAGGAGAAGGAGCTCAACTTTGTAACTTGCTGTTAAGTGCTTTTTAATTCATTTTAATTCACCAAAAAATAGTCACAGGTCACAAAAAAGTCCTCTTCTTACTAGGTGTGGCTAATTTATATTAATTTATTTTTGTTTTAAGCATCATTGAAAAATCTCACATTCATCAAAGTCTCAACCTCTCTTCTTGACAACTCCTCTGTAGTGTAGGGGGTTAGGGTAACTGCCTGCCAACCCTAAGGTCACTGGTTCGAATCCAAGGGAAGAATTCTTGTTATGTTATGTTGAATTCTGCTCTCCTCCCCCGCCTTCAATTGGTTACAGGTGGTTTGTTATCTCCTTGATTACTCATACCAGTTTGCAGCACATCATCACATTACAATGAATGACAACAGTCTTGAAAGCAGTGTGCTCTCTGTAGCCGAGTGGCAGAGTAAAGGTTTAGTGATCATATGGTCACGGGTTCGATTCCTGCCTCAGTCATTTCACATCATTTGCTTGACTTTTGATTCCAATTATTCAGCTGTCATTGGACAGTCTTTGATTCCTCATAGTATAAAGCTCATTGTAACTCAGGTTCTCTGTGGCCATATGGTTAGTGTGTTAGGTGTTGTGCTATTTCAACAATTCATATATTCAAAACGTGCAGCTTTTTTTGAACTTTATCGGCGTTACTTTTCTCTTTTTAAACTATTTATACTTTTTAAAAATATTTAACTTTTTCTGCAAATTAAACTCTAGACAAATTATTTTCTCCAGTTTTGTAGCCACACTTGTCTTCTGGCTAAAATTCTGGTCAAAAATGCAAAGAGACTTAGATAATAATTTAAAATATTTTTTAAATGCAGCCAAGGAGCTCTCTGCTCTCATTCAGCCCAATGCTGAGAATTCTCCACAACTCTGTCTGAAACATGCTTATGTCTGTGGCTCTCTGTGGCGAAGTGGCAGAGTAAAGGTTTATTGATCATGAGGTCATGGGTTCGATTCCTTACTTTTTTTTTTAAAGCAGAAGCCAGTGATCCTCTTATCAAAGGTTTTCTTTACCCCTCACATACTGTCTCTGTCTGTTGCCTAGTGGTTAGCTTGCTGGTCTGGAGACCTGAAGGTTGCTGGTTCAATTCTTGCCTCAACAACAATTATAGTGAATTATTTTCCCAGTTGTCCTCTGTTGACTTCTGATAACTTGCTTCATGTTGAAACTGCTGCTCTCAGCCTGAAATTCACAGAAATTTTCATTCTAAGTCATTCAAGCTTGACTCTCAAGCTTTCTTGATGTTGACAGTGTGCAGATCATTAACAGACAACAGTCTCTGCAACTGTGTGTGCACCGTGCCTAGAGGCAGAGTGGAAGTCTAATGACCATGAGGGTGTGGGTTCAATTCGACCTTGGTCAAACATTTTGTATGGTGATCACTGCTTGCACTATTTGCTAATTCTGCAACAGCGTTCAGTTGCTATCAGCAGGTCACACCATTTCCATTCTTGGAAATGGTTTTTCTGGTTAGTGTGACTGCTGAAGCAGTCACACTATTGTTCTTCTGTTTGGCCATTTTCTTCCGCCTTTTTACGGTCTTCTTCTAGTCCTTCATACTTTGTGCTATTTCAACAATTCATATATCAAAACGTGCAGCTTTTTTTGAACTTTATCGGCATTACTTTTCTCTTTTTAACTATTTATACTTTTTCAAATATTTAACTTTTTCACAAAAAATCTCACATTCATCAAAGTCTCAACCTCTCTTCTTGACAACTCCACTGTAGTGTAGGGGGTAGGGTAACAGCCTGCCAACCCTAAGGTCACTGGTTCGAATCCACGGGAAGAACTCTTGTTATGTTATGTTGAATTCTGCTCTCCTCCCCCGCCTTCAATTGGTTACAGGTGTTTGTTATCTCCTTGATTACTCATACCAGTTTGCAGCACATCATCACATTACGATGAATGACAACAGTCTTGAAAGCAGTATGCTCTCTGTAGCCGAGTGGCAGAGTAAAGGTTTAGTGATCATATGGTCGTGGGTTCGATTCCTGCCTCAGTCTTTTCACTTCATTGCTTGACTTTTGATTCCAATTATTCAGCTGTCATTGGACAGTCTTTGATTCCTCATAGTATAAAGCTCATTGTAACTCAGGTTCTCTGTGGCCATATGGTTAGTGTGTTAGGTGTTGTGCTATTTCAACAATTCATATATCAAAACGTGCAGCTTTTTTTTAACTTTATCGGCATTACTTTTCTCTTTTTAACTATTTATACTTTTTCAAATATTTAACTTTTTCTGCAAATTAAACTCTAGACAAATTATTTTCTCCAGTTTTGTAGCCACACTTGTCTTCTGGCTAAATTCTGGTCAAAAATGCAAAGAGACTTAGATAATAATTTTAAATATTTTTTAAATGCAGCCAGGGAGCTCTCTGCTCTCATTCAGCCCAATGCTGAGAATTCTCCACAACTCTGTCTGAAACATGCTTATGTCTGTGCTCTCTGAGGCGAAGTGGCAGAGTAAAGGTTTATTGATCATGAGGTCTTGGGTTCGATTCCTCACTTTTTTTTTTAAGCAGAAGCCAGTGATCCTCTTATCAAAGGTTTTCTTTACCCCTCACATACTGTCTCTGCCTGTAGCCTAGTGGTTAGCTTGCTGGTCTGGAGACCTGAAGGTTGCTGGTTCAAATCTTGCCTCAACAACAATTATAGTGAATTATTTTCCCAGTTGTCCTCTGTTGACTTCTGATAACTTGCTTCATGTTGAAACTGCTGCTCTCAGCCTGAAATTCACAGAAATTTTCATTCTAAGTCATTCAAGCTTGACTCTCAAGCTTTCTTGATGTTGACAGTGTGCAGATCATTAACAGACAACAGTCTCTGCAACTGTGTGTGCACCGTGGCCTAGAGGCAGAGTGGAAGTCTAATGACCATGAGGTTGTGGGTTCGATTCTGACCTTGGTCAAACATTTGTATGGTGATCACTGCTTGCACTATTTGCTAATTCTGCAACAGCGTTCAGTTGCTATCAGCAGTCACACCATTTCCATTCTTGGAAATGCTTTTTCTAGTTCTCCTTCATCGTCCGGACGCTTTTTCGGTTCGCTACTAGTCCTGCAACTCGAAGAGTTGCAGGACATATTATATATCAAAACGTGCGGCTTGATCGGGATCGGTGTGCTATTACTTTTCTCAACAGTTTACGAATTTTTCGCGACGTAAGTCGCGATTTACTGCGCAAAATTTTTGCATGTAAGTCAATGGGACGGGCGGAAAAAAAAGACCGAAAAAGACCAATCATTGGAGTTTAACAAACGTCTACTGCTCAGGCATACTTTCACCTAGAGACTCCATTTAAACTTTAAACAGTAGACACAAGTCTTGTGTATTGTTCGTATTACTCCACGTTTTGATAGATCATATAGTTTTTGATCAATCCCTGATCAATGACCATGATCATTTTTGGAGAAATTGTGAGTTTATAATGGGTGTGTATTGCATGGAATGTTCGTGTCAGAGTGCGTGACATCATCGGTTAGAGTGGGAGAGAGTGAAGAAACATTCTGTATTTTTTCTGGATAAATTGCCACCACGGCCCACAATTTACACTCTACAGACATAATTTTTTCAGAATTTGTAAGACAAACTTGTTATCTCTCATGTCATGTGCTCAAAATATCAGATGAGACTTACAGAACTTACAGAATCAGCCTCTGAGTGCGGCCACGTCTGTCCCTGCTCCTCATTGAGTCCAATACAAATATTTTCTGAGAGGAGCAGAACGGCCTGATGTTTTAAAACTGCCAGCGTCGCCAAAATATTTACTGTAGAAACACCAAATCGTACCGAAATTTTCAGTAAGTCCTTAGAGCAACATTGATCTGTGTTTTGTTCTGATAGGAGTTACCGTTTTGTCATGCTAAGCCTAATTGTGAGACCGGTTTAGAGGCAGAAAATGGCTCTTTTTCTCCACGTTTCTGTCTGTCTCAGCCTGCGGGGGCCCCTATCGCCGTGGTAACCTCTTTGATCCTCAGGCCAGAGCTCGTTAACTTCATAAACAATCCACCTGGCGCTCGTTTAAATGTTTATAAACACAGACACAGCTAAATCAGACTGACACAGGATGCAGCTTCTAACTAACTGTGTGACAAGTCAGTCACACACACACACCACACAGACTCTAGAGCCAGCTTCATGTGATTACAGTCACACACACACACACACACACACACACACACACCCACACACACACACACACACACACACACACACACACACACACACACACACACACACACACACACACACACACACACACACACACACACACATGTGAACTACTGTGGTTACAGCTCCTCCATATCAGTGCTTATAGAAAGATGATCATGTGTCTGTCTGATCAGCTCTGTCTTGACCTTAAGATCGTGGGTTTGATTCCCATGTTGACAGAGATGGCACAAACCCGCAGTAGCTCCCGTGGCCCATTCAAAATTTCCCGAGAGAAATTTTCTAGT
>NW_028220912.1:0-7284 GCF_045865225.1 Trachurus japonicus | reverse complement strand
CTAGAAAAAGCATTTCCAAGAATGGAAATGGTGTGACTGCTGATAGCAACTGAACGCTGTTGCAGAATTAGCAAATAGTGCAAGCAGTGATCACCATACAAATGTTTGACCAAGGTCGGAATCGAACCCACAACCTCATGGTCATTAGACTTCCACTCTGCCTCTAGGCCACGGTGTACACACAGTTGCAGAGACTGTTGTCTGTTAATGATCTGCACACTGTCAACATCAAGAAAGCTTGAGAGTCAAGCTTGAATGACTTAGAATGAAAATTTCTGTGAATTTCAGGCTGAGAGCAGCAGTTTCAACATGAAGCAAGTTATCAGAAGTCAACAGAGGACAACTGGGAAAATAATTCACTATAATTGTTGTTGAGGCAAGACTTGAACCAGCAACCTTCAGGTCTCCAGACCAGCAAGCTAACCACTAGCTACAGACAGAGACAGTATGTGAGGGGTAAAGAAAACCTTAGATAAGAGGATCACTGGCTTCTGCTTAAAAAAAAAAGTAAGGAATCGAACCCATGACCTCATGATCAATAAACCTTTACTCTGCCACTTCGCCACAGAGAGCACAGACATAAGCATGTTTCAGACAGAGTTGTGGAGAATTCTCAGCATTGGGCTGAATGAGAGCAGAGAGCTCCCTGGCTGCATTTAAAAAATATTTAAAATTATTATCTAAGTCTCTTTGCATTTTTGACCAGAATTTTAGCCAGAAGACAAGTGTGGCTACAAAACTGGAGAAAATAATTTGTCTAGAGTTTAATTTGCAGAAAAAGTTAAATATTTTAAAAAGTATAAATAGTTAAAAAGAGAAAAGTAACGCCGATAAAGTTCAAAAAAAGCTGCACGTTTTGATATATGAATTGTTGAAATAGCACAACACCTAACACACTAACCATATGGCCACAGAGAACCTGAGTTACAATGAGCTTTATACTATGAGGAATCAAAGACTGTCCAATGACAGCTGAATAATTGGAATCAAAAGTCAAGCAATGATGTGAAATGACTGAGGCAGGAATCGAACCCGTGACCATATGATCACTAAACCTTTACTCTGCCACTCGGCTACAGAGAGCACACTGCTTTCAAGACTGTTGTCATTCATTGTAATGTGATGATGTGCTGCAAACTGGTACGAGTAATCAAGGAGATAACAAACACCTGTAACCAATTGAAGGCGGGGGAGGAGAGCAGAATTCAACATAACATAACAAGAATTCTTCCCTTGGATTCGAACCAGTGACCTTGGGGTTGGCAGGCAGTTACCCTAACCCCTACACTACAGAGGAGTTGACTAGAAGAGAGGTTGAGACTTTGATGAATGTGAGATTTTTCAATGATGCTTAAAACAAAAATAAATTAATATAAATTAGCCACACCAAGTAAGAAGAAGACTTTTTTGTGACCTGTGACTATTTTTTGGTGAATTAAAATGAATTAAAAAGCACTTAACAGCAAGTTACAAAGTTGAGCTCCTTCTCCTGCTGATGTGAAAAAAATGCATTGAGCTTAATGAGAGCAGAGAGCTCCCTGGCTGCATTTAAAAAATATTTAAAATTATTATCTAAGTCTCTTTGCATTTTGACCAGAATTTTAGCCAGAAGACAAGTGTGGCTACAAAACTGGAGAAAATAATTTGTCTAGAGTTTAATTTGTGGCCATGCTGACAGTTTAGCCAGAAAAACTCTAGAATGTTTTTTGCCTCTCTCCACTCTGACACCACTCTGGCTCTGCTCGTTAGACGCAACACACACACATTATAAAGCTGAAAAAAATCAGAAAAAGTTAAATATTTGAAAAAGTATAAATAGTTAAAAAGAGAAAAGTAATGCCGATAAAGTTCAAAAGAAGCTGCACGTTTTGATATATGAATTGTTGAAATAGCACAAAGTATGAAGGACTAGAAGAAGACCGTAAAAAGGCGGAAGAAAATGGCCAAACAGAAGAACAATAGTGTGACTGCTTCAGCAGTCACACTAATTATAAAAACATATTTAAACTAGAAAAAGCATTTCCAAGAATGGAAATGGTGTGACTGCTGACAGCAACTGAACGCTGTTGCAGAATTAGCAAATAGTGCAAGCAGTGATCACCTTACAAATGTTTGACCAAGGTCGGACTCGAACCCACAACGTCATGGTCATTAGACTTCCACTCTGCCTCTAGGCCACGGTGCACACACAGTTGCAGAGACTGTTGTCTGTTAATGATCTGCACACTGTCAACATCAAGAAAGCTTGAGAGTCAAGCTTGAATGACTTAGAATGAAAATTTCTGTGAATTTCAGGCTGAGAGCAGCAGTTTCAACATGAAGCAAGTTATCAGAAGTCAACAGAGGACAACTGGGAAAATAATTCACTATAATTGTTGTTGAGGCAAGAATTGAACCAGCAACCTTCAGGTCTCCAGACCAGCAAGCTAACCACTAGGCTACAGACAGAGACAGTAAGTGAGGGGTAAAGAAAACCTTTGATAAGAGGATCACTGGCTTCTGCTTAAAAAAAAAGTAAGGGATCGAACCCATGACCTCATGATCAATAAACCTTTACTCTGCCACTTCGCCACAGAGAGCACAGACATAAGCATGTTTCAGACAGAGTTGTGGAGAATTCTCAGCATTGGGCTGAATGAGAGCAGAGAGCTCCCTGGCTGCATTTAAAAAATATTTAAAATTATTATCTAAGTCTCTTTGCATTTTTGACCAGAATTTTAGCCAGAAGACAAGTGTGGCTACAAAACTGGAGAAAATAATTTGTCTAGAGTTTAATTTGCAGAAAAAGTTAAATATTTGAAAAAGTATAAATAGTTAAAAAGAGAAAAGTAATGCCGATAAAGTTCAAAAAAGCTGCACGTTTTGATATATGAATTGTTGAAATAGCACAACACCTAACACACTAACCATATGGCCACAGAGAACCTGAGTTACAATGAGCTTTATACTATGAGGAATCAAAGACTGTCCAATGACAGCTGAATAATTGGAATCAAAAGTCAAGCAATGATGTGAAATGACTGAGGCAGGACTCGAACCCGTGACCATATGATCACTAAGCCTTTACTCTGCCACTCGGCTACAGAGAGCACACTGCTTTCAAGACTGTTGTCATTCATTCTAATGTGATGATGTGCTGCAAACTGGTATGAGTAATCAAGAAGATAACAAACACCTGTAACCAATTGAAGGCGGGGAGGAGAGCAGAATTCAACATAACATAACAAGAGTTCTTCCCTTGGATTCGAACCAGTGACCTTAGGGTTGGCAGGCAGTTACCCTACCCCCTACACTACAGTGGAGTTGTGAAGAAGAGAGGTTGAGACTTTGATGAATGTGAGATTTTTTGTGAAAAAGTTAAATATTTGAAAAAGTATAAATAGTTAAAAAGAGAAAAGTAATGCCGATAAAGTTCAAAAAAAGCTGCACGTTTTGATATATGAATTGTTGAAATAGCACAAAGTATGAAGGACTAGAAGAAGACCGTAAAAAGGCGGAAGAAAATGGCCAAACAGAAGAACAATAGTGTGACTGCTTCAGCAGTCACACTAACTAGAAAAAGCATTTCCAAGAATGGAAATGGTGTGACTGCTGACAGCAACTGAACGCTGTTGCAGAATTAGCAAATAGTGCAAGCTGTGATCACCATACAAATGTTTGACCAAGGTCAGAATCGAACCCACATCCTCATGGTCATTAGACTTCCACTCTGCCTCTAGGCCACGGTGCACACACAGTTGCAGAGACTGTTGTCTGTTAATGATCTGCACACTGTCAACATCAAGAAAGCTTGAGAGTCAAGCTTGAATGACTTAGAATGAAAATGTCTGTGAATTTCAGGCTGAGCACTAACCATATGGCCACAGAGAACCTGAGTTACAATGAGCTTTATACTATGAGGAATCAAAGACTGTCCAATGACAGCTGAATAATTGGATCAAAAGTCAAGCAATGAAGTGAAAAGACTGAGGCAGGAATCGAACCCATGACCATATGATCACTAAACCTTTACTCTGCCACTCGGCTACAGAGAGCACACTGCTTTCAAACCTGTTGTCATTCATTGTAATGTGATGATGTGCTGCAAACTGGTACGAGTAATCAAGGAGATAACAAACACCTGTAACCAATTGAAGGCGGGGGAGGAGAGCAGAATTCAACATAACATAACAAGAGTTCTTCCCTTGGATTCGAACCAGTGACCTTAGGGTTGGCAAACATCCACCCTAACCCCTACACTACAGTGGAGTTGTGAAGAAGAGAGGTTGAGACTTTGATGAATGTGAGATTTTTTGTGAAAAAGTTAAATATTTGAAAAAGTATAAATAGTTAAAAAGAGAAAAGTAATGCCGATAAAGTTCAAAAGAAGCTGCACGTTTTGATATATGAATTGTTGAAATAGCACAAAGTATGAAGGACTAGAAGAAGACCGTAAAAAGGCGGAAGAAAATGGCCAAACAGAAGAACAATAGTGTGACTGCTTCAGCAGTCACACTAATAAATAACATCAACTGTTTGCATTAAAAACTAAAAAACAACTGCCTGGTGTCTCCATTGTTAAAGTCTAGCCTTATTTCCATGGATGTATTATAGATCCATCATCCATGTTTTTTTTTATTTTTTTTTTTATTTTGCTCCGAGATTTTTTACATCTGGAGTCACGTGCACATGACGTACAACGCTCTTTTTCCGGTCAGTCGTCATGGAAACGTGACACTCACAGATCTACTAGAACAAACATGTGTGATCGCGAACTTTACGAGCTGAAAAATGAAACAATGGATCGTTTTCACATCAGGTGAAAGCCCCGCGGCTCACAGGAGTCCGGAGCTCTGACGCTGCAGGGGACGACGTGCTAACAGCTACCAGCTAACAGCTGCAGCAGCTGACTGAGCCTTTTGGAGCTGCGGCTCGGCTCACGTTAACGTGGACTCGGTGCGTTCCTCTCGGTCAGCTGGTGAAGCAGCGGTCTGATGAGCATGATGTTGGTGACGTGTCTCGTTATGTCCCAGATAGCACACATACGTCGTGCCGACGTATTCCCGACGCATCAAGTTCCGTCGCCAAGACGTCGCATGGAGAGCGTTTGCTAATTGGCAAGATATCGCCGAGACGTCGGCCTTTGATCGAGCTCGACCACCGGCCGACGTCTCGGCGATCAATAAAAGCAGGAGCGGGAGCGCCAGGCGCTCCATATATTTAGCCTACAAATAATTCATACGACCTTTATTCATTTAGGTCGGGCTTTTTGAACTAGGTAGCCTACAATAATTCTACAATCCTACGTAATAAATAAATAAATTATAATCCCTGTGTGCTGCATGTACAATTAAGAGGCAAAAGTCAAGTTTAAAAAAAACTTTATTCATGCTTCACTCAGGTTAGGCTACAAAACAGCATAAATTCAATCAATAAAACCGTCATCAATAGATTATAACTTGTGAGTCCTCTTCATCAGCATCTCACTCCTCGAAGGCTCCGCTGGCCCCTGACGAATCAAATGGCATTAGGCTCCCCCCTCCTCATTTCATCTGCAGAGGCTGAGAACTGCGGTGAGGAAGAAAAAGAGGAGAAAGATGAGGAAGAGATGTCAGGGCCAGAACAGCAGAGTCACGTAGTGTCTACACGTACAAAGTGTGTGTGTGTTAACGATTAGAAATGACTGAAGAGGGACAGGTTTTATGGATATGAGGTGCTCAAATAAATCAATAACAAAGTCATTCAAAAAACACACTTTTGCGTGTCTGGTTAGCGCAAGCACAATGATCGGTAACCCTTTAATTTCCAGGCCGTTAATTACGTCATAATATCAAGAAATTACCCAGAAATAATGATTAATTGCCTAGTAATGTCAAGAAATTGCCTAGAAATAACGGTCAATTTCATAGTAATAATGAGAAATATAGCCAGGAATAACTTTTAATTGTGTAGAAATAGCCCAGTAATAATGGTCAATTGTGTAGTAATGTTGAGAAATATAGCCCAGAAATAACAATTAATTACATGGTAATGTCAAGAAATATAGCAAAGAAATGACACTCTAGTAATATAGACAAGTTGTAGTAGTAGAATTGCAGTGAATTACTGCTAAGTATTGGGTAATTACAGAGTAAACAGCCTGTCGTTTCCATGATATAGTCAAGTACTTTCAGTGTGATTAACCTGATGTAATTGTAATTTCCAGTCTTACCTTATGGTTAGCTGCAATATCTGTTTCCCAAAAGCAAATGGTAGATGTGGCAACTGCTGGAAATGTCACCATACTTAACCCATAATTACCTTTCTGCTGCCTGCAAAGTGTAGTGGACTTTGTTCCTTAGAAACGTATGGGTAGTTTCAGCATAACTAACATGGTTATGAGAACTTCCACTGTAATAGTCTTGCCCAGTGGAAATGTCACCGTAGTTAACCCATAATTACCTTTCCACTGCCTGTAAAGTGTAGTGAGCTTTGTTCCTTAGAAACGTATGGGTAGTTTCAACATAACTAACATGGTTATGAGAACTTCCACTGTAATAGTCTTGCCCATAACCCATTTGGATGAAAGATGGTAGATGTGGCAACTGCTGGAAATGTCACCGTACTTAACCCATAATTATCTTTCTGCTGCCTGCAAACTGTAGTGGGCTTTGTTCCTTAGAAACGTATGGGTAGTTTCAACATAACTAACACAGTAATAAGATCTTACACTGTAATAGTCTTTCCCAGTAACCCATTTGGCTCAAATGTATAAATATTTTCCCAAAAAGATAAGCTACGTACCATGAAATGTCACAACATGAACTCTTTTTAGGAACATAGAAGCCATTTCCAAATAATGGAGGAGATAATTACCTTCACATTTTATATTAAGTGTACAATATTCCTGCTATAACCTATCCACCTTTTTCTGAACTTCATAGAAGAAAGGCAAAGTAGATTAGAGTACATGAATGGGATGTTGTCCTGTTAAATCTCAAAACTCATATTCACATGTTCCCATGAAGAAAATACAATGAAGCTGTTTTCAGTTGTTTTTAATAATTTCCCTGCTTATGTCAGCGTATTGGAACATTCCCAGTAGAGTTATTCCCTTTCCGATACCAGTATTGGAAATGCCTCCGATACCACCAAAAATGTTGGCATCGGTATCAGCAGTAGGCTACTGGAGTCCAGGTGTAGCCGGGACGGTCTACTGCGTTGTGTTCTGTGCACAATAACACGGGACGCAGGGCTGGGTTCACACTCAGGTTTATTCCTGTATGATGGCAACATAAAACAAAAAGGATGTGAATTAAATGGTCA
>NW_028220911.1:0-6701 GCF_045865225.1 Trachurus japonicus | reverse complement strand
TCGACCGTTGTTACACCGACCGGGGACTAGGGCTGGGCGATATAACGATCTCGATACGGGATCGCGATAAATCTTTGAACGATTTCGATAATAAGCTATGGCCCTATTCCTCGATATCACATGAAAGTAAATATGCGCGACAGCAGCCGGCCACACTTCCGTCTGATACTCCGCCTCCTGTCCTGAGCATGCAGAGCTTGTTTGAGCTGCTGCAGCTAAAGGGAGGAAGGATAAGATGGATAGATAGATAGATATACTTTATTGATCCCAAGCTGTGATAAAGTGAAAGTTGTAAAAGAGGGAGGAAATGAGTGGAGGTGGAGCCGATGGCAACTGAAGCGATTGTGAACGTGTGGAGCATCAGTTCGTCTGTCCCGGCTAAAGAAGCCTGTCAGTGTGGAGTCAGAGCAACCTGATGATAGCCTACCACGGTCAGAAAGTGGAGGAAACACGGAGCTGCTTGTGACGTTTATTCTGCGGTAACATGTCTGTTTGCTCATGTACAGTGTGAAGAACATGCGCTAGGCTCAGGCCCCCACATACTCCGGCGTATTTGACTCCGCGGATGTCCGCGCGCACTAGTGATGCGCGGGCTGACCCGTAGCCCGCGGGTCCCGCGGGTCAGCCCGCGGGGCGGGGCGGTGCGGGTCAAGAAATCTTTACTTTATTTGCGGTGCGGGTCGGGGCGGGTCATTAAAAAAACTGACGATGAAGTCCAGAGTGTGTTATCAGGGCCGCGCTGATGTTGACGGGAAAGCCGGCGGAGGTGTGAGGGAACCGGATGAGACGGCGGCTGGGCGCATCAGCAGAGCGGGGCTGGTTTCACTGAGAGCAGGGACTGGGGAGGACGAGAGGCGGCGGCCGCCGCGGCTGCTGCACGCTGCACTGTGACTCTCCCACTCCTCACGAGCTCCACAGTCCACACACTGACAAGCTACCGGCAACACAGCACCTCTGTCTGCCCTTTCAAAGTAAAAAAGGCCGCTGTCTGATGTTTAATAGCAGCGGGGCGGGTCGGGGCGGGTTGTGAAAATAGATGCGGTGGTGCGGGGCGGGCTGGGGCGGGTCAAAATACTTCATAGATGCGGGACCCGCGGGTTGGAAAAAAACCCGGCCCGCGCATCACTAGCGCGCACTCGAGGCAGACGAGGACCCAAAGCGGGCGTTCCGCCGGTCCCTTCCGTGCAAAGCTCAATTTTTATGACCGCGCGGACTCAATCTGTTTCAAATGTGATACTGTATGCTTGCCTATGAAACCGCAAAAGTCCGCGGACAGTGCGCGCGGAATCAAATCCACTCACAGTATGCGCCGACAGCCTCTCTCCCTCCCTCTCTCTCTGTCAGCGCCGCGCGCACACACACACGGAGCGTCGCGTCGGAGCGGTGAAGTGAAACAACAACCTGCAGATCACCTGAGTTGACGTGAACTGCGCTCGTGGTTACCGAGTCAGATCAATAAATAGGCTTTATGCACAGCTCCACTACTTCCTGAGCTCAAACAGGCTCCTATCCTTCCTGTCTTACATTATTGGACAAACTGATGAATCCAGGTGTGTCTGACAGTTGTTGTGACTACTGAGGTCAGAGTCAGACACACCTGGATTCATCAGAGTGGGCTCGGCATAAAGCCTGGTGTCAGAGCAGCTAAATAGCTAAATATTTGTCTACAACCTGTTCAAATAACTAGAAAGACTAAAGCCTCATGATTGACACATTTTAGAGCTGATGTATGGTAGAAAAAAGACAACAGAAAACAACAGCAACAACAATGTAAATCAAATCAAACTGTGGATTATTGAACTGTTCCACCCTTAATGAACATTAAAGTGAACTCATGTCATCCTCCCAAACTGAACACATTCTCTGGTTTCTTCAGGATTCAGTCAGGATGCTGCTTGAACTGGCAGCGGCAGCAAAAAATACATATCGAGACGATATCGAGAATCGATCAATATGGAAAAACATATCGTGATAACGTTTTTTGCCATATCGCCCAGCCCTACCGGGGACCCAAATCCAGTTTCCAACCGGCAATATTTTTTGCGAGCGCATAGTTGCTACGGCGCCGACCACAACGATTGTGACTGGGGGGGGGGGGTCTGGCGAGCGAGACTAGGTAAACAATACCACATCACCATGACAACATATTGTCACGCATGTTTTGCCTCTGCTGGCGGACCACTTGTTTACATAGACGCTTGTTTATCCTGTGGCCTATCTGACGTCTGCCCGATTTCTCGTGAATGCAACAACATCAAGAATACGTTCAGATATGCAACCGCACCGGTAGATGGGGGGAATTCCTACACATTATACCTTTAAAGGACAATTCTGGGCAAATTCAACTCGGGGCTGTGTTTTCCTAACATTTCAGTCTGTTCCCGCATCGCCACGGCAGCGATGAATGGGAGCGGATTGAAGTTCTGCTGCTTAGGCTGTTTCCATCCCTCAAAGCCACAGACAGCGTCAGATGGCGACTCAAACATGCACCCAGAAGTTTATTTACGTCAAGCAAGCCTACATGTTTGTAAAACTAGATCTTAAATGTCTGTCTGACGTCTGCCCGATTTCGCGTGAATGCAACAACAATCAAGAATACGTTCAGATATGCAACCGCACCGCTAGATGGGGAGAATTCCTACATATTAAACCTTTTTAAAACCCAATTAAAAGTTAACTCCTGCCCCACCCCCACCACCACCAGGCCTTCTCCTCCTCCTGCTGTGCCCCCGCACTGAGGCTCCTTTGTGCGGCTGTACATGTCGGGGATCCCCGGCCTCCTCCTCCTCTTCCTCCACCTGCGGGCCTCCGTAGCTCCTCCACGGCGGGCCTGCACGGTTACGCAACCCGGGCTGTAGCGTGCTGTCAGCGGCGGAGACAAGAGGGAGGAGTGGCGGGCTGTGTGCGTGTGTGTGTTGTGTTGTGTTGTGTAACTTGCTGCCTATAGTATAGCACTACCTACCCACGATGCGTCCTCTCTGCTCCAGGCGGCGGGTGTCGGTGTGCACGGAGGAGCTTCCTACCACCACTCCTCCTGCTCCTCTTTCTTCGGAGCAGCTGGCAGCGGATGAGCCTCCTACACCTCCGCGGCCCCTGCTCGATTCCCCCCGTTGTGTTTGTGTTGTAGGTATTGTTTGTGTCTGTGTTGTGGGCGTCTGCTGCAGCTGTAGCTTGAGCCGCCGGTTCTCCTGCTCCTTCACGGCGGTCTCCAGCAGCAGCGCGTTGAGGCTGGCCCCCACCGTGCGGCTGAGCTCCTGCACGGCCAGCTGCACGACCTGCTCCAGCACCGTCTCCAGCTGGCCCTGGAAGAACGAAATGTACACGGCGCCGTTCATGTTGCTGCTGCTGCTGGTGCTGGTCCTTCTCCTCTCTCATTCTCCTCTACCCCGACCCCCGACCCCCTATGACCCTCCCGCCCCCCGGACTACCCGCTCAACAACTGGGGTTTTAGGGGTAAATAAAAACACTCCTTCCTTCCTTCCTTTCCTTCCTTCCCGCGGAGAATCGGCTGGTTTCTCTCTCCGCGGCGGCTGCTGCTGCTGCTGCTTCTCTCTCTTCCCCTCGTGTTGTTCAGCCCCTTCGCTTCGGAGCAGCTGCCGGAAAGACCCGAGTAGAGGCGCAGCGACATTTTCCCGCCCACATGTGTTGGTGACCACGCTCGCGCCCTTGCAGTTATTATGCTGCGTTCGCGGGAACTCGGAAAACTCGGAGGTTTTTCCGACCTCCTACTTGAAAAAGTGCAATCAAGCACGTTTTTTTTTTTTTTTTTTTAAAGGGACAACGAGGAGTTTCTATTTGGTTATAAAAAAGTCTCATATTAATGTGGATGAATCTACGTTACCACTTGTTAATGGTCCATTTTAGATAAATCTATGGTTTTGTCTCTATGGTTATTTTGTTATTATTAGTGGTGGTGGTGGAAATGCTGGGCGAGCCGACCAGCGTTTCTTTACTTTCGGTTTCGTGGCGAGTCATGAGAATAACGCCGCCGAATCTCCGTTTATGGTGGGAACTACGACGGTATGTGATCGTCTTTGAACCTCTGACTTTAATTCTTGATGAATGAAAACATGAGTCTGTCTTGCGCCGGTCAAAGAATTTCACCGTGCACACGGAGGCTCATAAATGTAGTGTGAAAACACTTCGCTTTTCCAAAACTCCTTGTTGTCCCTTTAACTTTATTGTGTTCAAAATGTACAAGAAACTGTTGCATTCTTTTTTTTTTCAAAGACATTACTTTTCTTACAATAAAAATAGAAAATTAAATCTACAAGGCTTAGTACTGAATAAGTAAATAGCTATTTTAAATGTGTGAAAAAAATAAATAAAATAAAAGATATAACACAAGTTGAAGGCATTGTACTTATTGGGACTCTTCACAAATAAACAAATTACATTGTATTGCAATTTCCATCATACCATTAATTTTTTCAAACACCTCCTCAAGTCGGAGAAAGAAATCTATACCCATATTAAAATAATTTAAATGCCAAAAATACATTTAAACATTCTTTTTACTTGTTTACTTATGCCCTACGTGAAGCACTATGAATGGAAAGTTTGTCCCGGTCTGCCATGTTTTTGTTTCAAACGCTTTGTAGTTGTGTGTGTGTGTTTTTTGTTTTTTTTTTAGCAATTGAAAATACAAACTCTCAAAGAGGATAAAAATGAAAAATCAGTACAGTATAAAGTGCAAAAAAACATTAGGCTACTTTAGGGGATTCATGAAACCAAACCAAAACAAAATAAAAGCATAGCACCAAATGAGATAAGGTGCGAAAGATGCATTTTATCAGGCATTCAAATTTAACATGAAACGGAGCAGCGAAATAATAAAGTACAAATAGTTTAGAAAAGCAGAAGACGGAGAAGTCCAGGCTTACTTTCTTGATATACTTGTTTTTTGTTTGTTTTTTTAAGCGATGAAAAAAATAACCTAAATTCATTAATAAAACAGGGGAAGGAAGGCTTAGAGTTCCTCCATTTTGCACAATGGATACGATATTTACCCAACAGTATGATAATGTTGATAGTGTCTGAAACAAAACGCTTTGTAGTCGAAACTTTTTTTAACTGGGAGTTTCCAAATTCCGAGGTGTCTCGAACGCAGCATTCGCTCCACATGTGTCTATGATGAGTCACCTGACGCTGCTGCCCAATCACACGGCGGCGCCACATGGCCGCCATCTTGGCTCGGTCTCCTCTCTCCCTCAGAGCTTCATAACCTTCTGGTTCATGTTCTACTAAAACAACCAGAACTTCAGCAGTTTTTTAAAACGATTTCCAAACGATTTGGTTTGTTATGAACGTCAAACGCAGTTATGATACTGCAAACTTAAAATCACGAATAATTTTAATCATGTAGGCTACTACTACTTTTCCATGAAAGTAACATTATAGTAACATAATGTAAATAGTCAAAGTAATATCTACATACGGACATACTTTCACAGGGTTATGGATAGTTGTTTTTAGTGCAGAAGACTGGATCACCATCTGCTACAGCCAGAGTCAGAGGGAGAAGACCGACCCAAGATGGCGGCCAGTGAGTTACGTCTGTGTGTGTGTAGTCGCGGACCATCGCACCTCCTTCCTTGGTTACAGCCATACAGCTCAGCCAGTTCACCATTTTGGCTCTCAGAAAACAACATCAGTCATCCTCCTCGACGGACAGACAGACAGAGAGACAGACAGACAGAGAGAGAGAGAAACAGACAGACAGACAGAGAGAGAGAGAAACAGACAGACAGAGAGAGAAACAGACAGACAGACAGACAGGCAGATAGAGCCGCGGTGTCACTGCGGACCAGCCCGCGGACTGAAGCCGCCGCCCGGCCGCTTCTCCCCGGCTGTAACCCCGCCGAGGAGCCGCTGCTGCTTCACCACACGACAACACGACATCTACATGACACAAAGACAGCCCAGACATGTTAACAATAAACACACACAGACACACAACAGTGGTGTGAAGTGCGTGTGTGTGTGTGTATATTCATGGAGTGAATAAAGAGATAGAGATGGAGGGAGAGGAGAAGCTCAGGCAGCCATGTTGATTCTCTCTTTACTTTACAGGCTCCATGGTGGTGAACAGCAACAAACAACAACAACATGGTGATGATGTGAAGTCATTATAGTTGTGTTGTAGTAGGAAAACACACTTTAAAGGTCTTGGTCTTGTCTCAGACCAGTCCAGTCCAGACCACAGCTGGACTCACTTCCCTTTTTATTATTATTCATTTAACCACAAATGTCTCTGTGTCTTTGTGTCTTTAGTTTCTGTGATGTAATCCAATAAGTTCCAGATAATTCAAATAGTTGTACTAGCCTACTAAAGTATCTGCTTGTGTAACCATGAACAACTTGGTGTCACCATGACAACAGTGGGAGGAGACTTCAGCAGGTTTAGTTCTGTGCTGTGTTCTTCTGTTCAATACAAACTTTATTTACATTAAATATGGTTTAGATTTTACATTAAATCATCTTTTCTTTGTAGCTGTGGAGGAATAATGTAAATATCTAGACACATTATTATGAGGACTGGGACTGGAGACAGAGATGAACTTGGAAATGGTCTGTGATTGGTTTGTTATGTTATAGTGACAGTGATGTCATCACCTGCGCTCTGCCCTCCATAGTTCACTATATCATGAGTTCACCATGCTCTGTGCTGTTCAGATGTGTAGTGAGAATAAAATTACACA
>NW_028220910.1:0-10095 GCF_045865225.1 Trachurus japonicus | reverse complement strand
CTCCGCACCGTGAAATTCTTTGACCGGTGCAAGACAGACTCATGTTTTCATTCATCAAGAATTAAAGTCAGAGGTTGGAAGACGATCACATACCGTCGTAGTTCCCACCATAAACGGAGATTCATACGGCGGCGTTATTCTCATGACTCGCCACGAAACCGAAAGTAAAGAAACGCTGGTCGGCTCGCCCAGCATTTCCACCACCACTAATAATAACAAAATAACCATAGAGACAAAACCATAGATTTATAGAAAATGGAGCCATTAACAAGTGGTAACGGAGATTCATCCACATTAATATCAGACTTTTTATAACCAGATAGAAACTCCTCATTGTCCCTTTAAGAACTGGCTTGTAGACACCCAAAGATGTGAGCACTGATGTTATTGTTGTCCAAATGTGTATTTATTACGTATGTATTTACGGACAGTTAGTATGTGTTTGTGGTACAATATTTTATTCCATTGTTGTTATTTTTAAAGGTTGCCTTGTACAAACTGGCAGCTTTTTAAGATAATTCCAGTGCATTTAATTGTGAAACTGAAACTAAACTTTCTACAACTAAACTGTTTCTTGTTGTGTGTGGTCAGCAGTGTGTGTGTGTGTGTGTGTGTGTGTGGTCAACAGTGTGTGTGTGTGTGTGTGTGTGTGTGCTGACAGGATGCTGAGGAATCACTTCAGTTACAGCAGCTGAGCAGGTTTAACTACAGTCGGAGCTGCTGTGTTTATGTCACTTTACAGGACTTTATACAACAAGCAATCTGATTGGTCCACAGGACGTTCAGAACGTGGTCAAATCAGCTCGCCAGACTCATGACTGAAACTATTTCTCCTCCATGATGAGGAAGGTGAGCGGCCATGTTTTATTCCAGAGGGAAACTGTTCTCCTCCGTGTCTGGACAAAGTCAGAGAGACTAGCTCGTTGTGACCGAACGTCCTGCAGCTGAATGTGTCGTTAGATAAAACACAAGTGATTACCTCAGCGGTTTTTGCGACTTTTGGGTTTTTAAAGGGATAGTTCACTCAAAATTCAAATTTCTTGAGAATGCAATATTATGTATTATGGAACGGAAAGGTGAAATCCGGTGATCTGATTGGTTGTTAGCCGTGGTATAATGAGCATATACCACGGCTACTATTCTAAAGCCTTATCACAGCGTAGGCTATCACTCCGCCTCAGGCACGTATGACTGGTATGAATGGAAGTTACCACTCTAAGGGTAGTACTCTGTCGTCCCTCCGCCTCGCGTCGGGCCGAACAACGCCCCTTAGCCATGGTATAATGAGCATATGCCACGGACTGGAGTGATATATTGCTTAAAGGGATAGTTCAACATTTTGGCAAATTGGCCCATTGCCATAATCGCTATAGTCATAGCAGTAGGTTCGTTACCTTTAATTGTAGGTGTAAGCTATTTTCAGTACGGCGGAGCGCAGCAGCTGGCTGCTCAGAGCTACGCTATGGAGGCTAAGGGAATTTCTTGGTTTCCCTCATTAAACTCATCAAATTCAACATCCCAAAACTCCACAGCGCTTTTGTAGACAAGTTGTGAGCTGCACAACCACCACGCTATAAGATAATGACGGAACGATACGAAACGGCGCCGTTTTCGAGGTAAATACAGGGTAAATACGGAGACTGTTTGCTGAAAAACTGTCCCTGAACGCAACCCGCATCAGCGGTTTTGTATGAATTTACCTCGAAAACGGCTCCGTTTCGTATCGTTCCGTCATTATCTCATAGCGTGGTGATTGTGCAGCTCACAACTTGTCTACAAAAGTGCTGTGGAGTTTTGGGATGTTGAATTTGATGAGTTTAATGAGGGAAACCAAGAAATTCCCTTAGCCTCCATAGCGTAGCTCTGAGCAGCCAGCTGCTGCGCTCCGCCGTACTGAAAATAGCTTACACCTACAATTAAAGGTAATGAACCTACTGCTATGACTATAGGGGTTATGGCAATGGGCCAATTTGCCAAAATGTTGAACTATCCCTTTAAATATTTCAACTAGGGCTGGGCGATATGTACCAAAAGTAATATTGCAATACTTTTTAACTGAATGGCAATATAGGATATACAGTATATCATGTTTCTGTGAAGTAACTAAGAGATTCCCCCCAATTAGCCACGTTATATTCAAAATGAACAGCTTCTTGTCAGTACAACACAGCTCAATCCCCAGTCAACTCCCAGTCTTATAACATTAACTGGTCATATTTTTTATTCCACATCATGGCTACTCCCCCTGGGATCCTACACCCAACGATTTTATCACTTAAATGATAAAATCGTCTATAATCATGTTAATACATTTATGTTGAATAACTTCATATTATGCTTCATGTAACTCTTCTATAATCATGTAAAAACATTTACTTTAAATGACTTCATGTTATTCTTCTATAATCATGTTAATATAATCACGTTGAATAACTTCATGTAACTCTTCATATAATTCTTCTATAATCATGTTAAAGGGATAGTTTACCCAAAATTCAAATTTCACTCATTCAGATTTCCCTCATCATCTCCTCCCCCTCATGTGGACTAAGGGCTGGGAGAAGTTTCAGAGTCCTCCGTGGCTTCTCTGAGTTACAGGGGGTCTCGGCGTAGCAGTGCATGTCCATATGACGGTTGCAAATGGATACCAACTGTCTTCGTAACAAAAAGACACACCAAAAAACATCCAAATACCTCCATGCTGCTCGTCTGTAATGTCCCTCTTGTATTGAAGCCCCAACATGAGAAATTGTTCCGAAAAAAATTAAATAAGTCTATATTTTAAGCTTGTTTTGTAGCAGAAGAAGCTCCCAGCACTGCTCTTCCTGGTCCGTCCAAATCTTGCGCGATTTGCACGATTCGCAAATCGCGCAAGATTTCTAGTTCATTTGTGCAGCATTGATTCAGTTTGGTAGAGTCAGAGACCGCGATAATAAAACATGAACGTCGTTACTAAGGGTCAGGTTATTATTGGCTGTAGAGGTAAACTAGGTTTTCTCTGCACATGTGGATCAGGATGGGTCAGAAACCCTCGGACGGCCAGATGTTGGTCGGTCTGTGATTCTGCATCTGAGCATCTGGATCTTCAGTCTGGTTCCTGTCTCAGGTTCCTTGTTTTAGACGTTTTGTCCAAAAGAACTTCCCAATGTGCTGGATTTATTTAGACATGAAGCACAGAGACAATAACTGTGTCTTTGAATAAAAAGCACGACTGAAAAAACTCAAAATCTTTCCAATAATATTTGTCTTCTTTCTTGTCAAAATGTCTCAATTTTAATCAAAACTAATCTCTTTCCACTTAAAAGAAGACTCATCACCTAAAAATGAACTTAAAAAAATGAAATTTAAACAAACAAATTTTCAATTGAAATAAGTAGAAAAATCTGCCAGTGAAAGCAAGTTTTTTGTGTTTGTAATAAGAAAGAAAAACTTGCTCCACTATCAGATTTTTCTACTTATTTCAAGTGAAAATCTGCTTGAAAGAAGTAAAAAAGTGTCTAAAAACAAGCTGCTTTTTATGTGATGAGTCTTATTTTTAGTATAAATAGATTTGTTTTGACTAGAAATGACATTTTAACTAGAAATAAGACAAATATTCTTGGTAAGATTTTGAGTTTTTGCAGTGCATGTGTTGTGGTGGTGACTCATGGAACAACCATGTGGTGTCTGTGCACATTAAAACACTGGATCAGTTCGGTTATTTATTAATAAATGAATGATGATGAATGCAATAAAGTGGTGAACAAATGGTGGCGGATGATTTCATGTAGGCTACAATAGAAGAGAACATAAATATCCATATCAGGTAAATGAGAACGATCAATAAGGATATTGAACTAATGCATCCACATTGAAACACTCTGAGGTGAGGAAACGTGTCTGGTTGCTTTGTCTGCTGTGGAGGGAAAGGAGCGAGAGCTGGAGTCAGGTGACCTTCATTAGTGGATCACTGGAACCAAAATGACCCAATACTCCCATTTTTAATGTTTTTTTTTTACCGATCCAATCCATTTCTTTTAGTACAGTCACAGCTGAAGTGCTACACAAATCCTAAAAAACACATTTAAAACATAAAATTGATTGTTTTCATGAAAATACATAAGAAACGACCGCATTGGATCCACATGTGCAGGGAATTGTGTAAAATTTTAAAGGGGAACTATGCAAGTCCGCTCGCTTTTCCTCTGTTGTGGTTACGCTCCTCTCCTCCATGTGCATCTGTTTACAACGAAGCCGGTGAAAAATCAATAAATGGAGCTGTGGATAACGTTACATAACAGCGACCAGGTACACTGATGTTGCCAGGTTGGTTTTCAGCCGTGAGACGCCAGGTGAAGACAGAGAGCCTCCGTTCTCACTCGTAACAAGTCACAAGTCATGTAGGCTAGTTATACGCCAACATTTTTTTTCGTGTCTTGCCTCACTCCCGAGTCCATGACCAGCAGATAGACACCATCCTTTCCACTGTGTGTGCAGTAACAAGGGAGATAGAGCCGTATCGCCGTAATTAGCTTAGCTCAAACACTGGAAGTGTATGGGTAGTGTTAGCCTGCCTCCACCTAAAGTTGCTAATTAGCTTAGCTCAAACACTGGAAGTGTATAGGTAGTGTTAGCCTGCCTCCACCTAAAGTCGCTAATTAGCTTAGCTCAAACGCTGGAAGTGTATGGGTAGTGTTAGCCTGCCTCCACCTAAAGTCGCTAATTAGCTTAGCTCAAACGCTGGAAGTGTATAGGTAGTGTTAGCCTGCCTCCACCTAAAGTCGCTAATTAGCTTAGCTCAAACGCTGGAAGTGTATGGGTAGTGTTAGCCTGCCTCCTACCCGAGCTGAAATCAGCAGTCAGAAGCTGATTTCATTTTAGCTCTAAACTCTGTAAATATATCACATATCAACATTTCAAACATGTTTAGGTGAGAAAGTAGCCGTTTAGATCAGCAGTGTGTCGTGAATTTGTCTAAATACCAGCTGTTTAAAATTTTGTTTGGACGAATTTGGCGCTACTCAAGCTAGCCGTTGTGACCAACGCACTTCCGGTTACTTTCACAAAATCAAACACCCGTTGCCCTTTACATACAGAAAACCATGACGATAGGATTTGTGCTTTTACTTTGAAATAGGAAGCTAACCTACCCTCGATGTAGCTAGCTTGAACCAAAATAAAGCGTCTTTGCTTGAACCCTCCGTTTTGACCGATCTCGTCCCGTTAGCGGCATTTGACCGCTCAAGATGCCTTACCGGAGAGTTTTGTAGCTCTGAGACGAAGATCGGCCGCCGGTTTCTGTTTAGAGTTGCTGAAGAGTTTCTCTGATGACTTTAGGTGGAGGCAGGCTAACACTACCCATACACTTCCAGTGTTTGAGCTAAGCTAATTAGCGACTTTAGGTGGAGGCAGGCTAACACTACCTATACACTTCCAGTGTTTGAGCTAAGCTAATTACGGGCGATACGGCTCTATCTCCATGGTTACTGCACGCACAGTCGAAAGGATGGTGTCTATCTGCTGGTCATGGACTCGGGAGTGAGGCAAGACACGAAAAAAAAAAAGTTGGCGTATCCCTTTAACGATCACAATTACTCTGGAGCTTTAATGAAGAAAAAATGTAGCATAGCCACGGGAGAAATCCTACTTAGTTCCTCTTTAAAGGTGTCTGAAAACATTTTTCCACCTGTAGGCTATATTAGATGACGTTAAAGCTGAATGACTTTACTCCCATCCACACAGAAACAGATTTATTTTCTTCTTTGTTCTTTAATGAAAGATTTTTCTTTTTTTACATAAACACGACATCGTTTCTAGGAACGACTATAAACGCTGTCGTACACACACCGGGCCTGTGTGTGGCGCTGTAATGCTGTTGTTGCTACAGGTGAAAGAGGCGGGGCTATGCCATCAATTGCCCCGTTTACATGAGAGCTTTAATTCCGAATTAAAATCATTTAATTCTGAATTAAAGTTAATTCCGCTTTAAAAAGATCATGTAAACACTTAATTCCGAGTGAAAATTTAATTCGGAATTAAACTTAATTCCGAATTAAATGGGTGGTTTATTCCTATTTTAAAGCGGAATTAATTAATTCCTCTATCATGTAAACGTTTATTCTTTTTAAAAATAATTCCGGTCGTTCTACGCATGCTTTTTAACTGACTCGCCGCTCTGTGTGTGTGTCGCGGTGATAATTTAACCGTGAAAAGTAGGCTACAACACACACAACATAACGTTACAGCCGCAGTGTTGTGAGTGAATCATGTCGGGACAACCAGGCTTCATGAACCCGCTCCACAGACCCCGGTGCCCGGCCGCCGGTGGCTCACACACCGGGGAAGGCGATCCGGGCAGTGAGGGTGTGTGAGCCCGGCGCCGCCGGCGCTGGGGGCGGCCGGGCGGGGAAGGAGCTTCACCTTCCCCGCCGTAGCAGTAGCGGCGGCGGGGGCGGCCAGGCTCACACACTCAGGGAAGGGAAGGCCATCCTGGCAGTTAAGATGAGAAACTTTCTGCTTCTAAGTTGTTGTTAAGTTTAGGAGCAGCGGAGCGGCTCGCGGCTGCAGCTCTGTTCACTTCACACACTGAGACTGGAGTTTGTTTTCTTCCGGTAGACGTAAATACGTAAACACATGTACCCTCTGTCCAATCAGAACGCTTCCCGACCTCCAGACGTTGAGCGAAATTAAATAAAGGCGATTTAACGTGTTTTCCATGTTAACCCTAATTCAGAATTATTATGTTCATGTAAACTCGAAGGAAAATATTTTAATTCCGAACTATTTAATTAGGAATTAATCAATTCCGCTTTAAAAACATCATGTAAACGTGGTAATTGTTCAGAAGAAGATCTGCTTTGTCGACATGGAAACGCTGGATGTTTATTCACTCTGTTTCAGGGCCCAAGACGCCGTTTCCATGGGGACAAAACGACAATGACATCATCACATTGGGTCTCATTCATGAAACGTGAGTAAATCTGTGTGTAGATTTGCACATAAAAGCTCACTCTACTAAAACTCTACTCCGGATTCATGAACGGAGCGGGAAACTCAGATTTGATCGTAAACACGTGTGTAACTTCATGAATGCCAACCCATCGTAACCTAACAACACGCCCCCGGTGATCAGCAATTAGCATAGATCTCCATACATGAATAGCCATATAAGGAGATCCTGACCACCATATTAGGAGGTAGGTGCATCCTGTTCACCTGCGGCCATGACGTAAACGAGGAAAGAGGGAGAGAGAGAAAAAAAAGAGATCACGGATCGAAGTCATTTTGGGTGAAGTGGAGTCCAGAAAAAATATTTAATTCTCTTCTGTTAGTAGTGGTGTGACTGGGACAGGTCAAAGGCTGGAGGGAAGAAACAGATTTAGTGAATTAAGTAGGCCTATCCTTGGTTGATTAAAGAACCGTTTAAGAAGTAAAGCCAGAATAGTTCGATATGAAACATGAAAAAATAAAATAAAAATACACACAACTCCAGAGCTCCAGCAGCGACGGGAGGAGGAGGCTCTTCACAGCCTCAGCTGTATTGGAGCATGGTTGTATCAACACATGAAGTTATATAGGCAGGTTATATTGTTACAGATGCACCAGCCGTCTGTCACAGCTCCATCCAAACCGGTGCCGACTGCGCTGCTGCGCAGGGTGAAGTGTGCGCCCACCGAGCCTGTACTGTAGCAACACAAAAAAGTTTTTTCCAGTTTTATATCAGATTATTATCATCATTAGATGGAGCCTTGACGTGTTTGTGCGTGTCCGATCCCTAAAACGTCTCTCTCTCCAAATATTTCTAATTGTTTGTCATGTTTAAATTATGTGTTTCAAAGGCGTCGGCGTATTTTGAACATGAGAGAGAGTAATACAGATTAAAATTGTAATTTTCAACAGTGACAAGCAGTATTTATTTGCATTCCTACATTTACACAAGCGCTACACACAGTCAGGAGCAGGTGTAGATTTTGTGAGTAGCTACGAAAAAATCAGCACTACTAAAAGATTGATGAATGCGGAAATCCACGTAAATTTGCGCTGCTCAGGGTTTACACACAAATCTGTGCTGCTCACGTTTCATGAATGAGACCCAGTGTGTCTCATTCATGAAACGTGAGTAAATCTGTGTGTAGATTTGCACATAAAAGCTCACTCTACTAAAACTCTACTCCGGATTCATGAACGGTGCGGGAAACTCAGATTTGATCGTAAACACGTGTGTAAGATGATGAATGCCAACCCATCGTAAACTAACAACACGCCCCCGGTGATCAGCAATTAGCATAGATCTCCATACATGAATAGCCATATAAGGAGATCCTGACCACCATATTAGGAGGTAGGTGCATCCTGCTCACCTGCGGCCATGACGCAAACGAGGAAAGAGGGAGAGAGAGAAAAAAAAGAGATCACGGATCGAAGTCATTTTGGGCAAAGTGGAGTCCAGAACAAATATTTAATTCTCTTCTGTTAGTAGTGGTGTGACTGGAACAGGTCAAAGGCTGGAGGGAAGAAACAGATTTAGTGAATTAAGTAGCCTATCCTTGTTTGATTAATGAACCGTTTAAGAAGTAAAGCCAGAATAGTTCGATATGAAACATGAAAAAAAAAAAAAAAAAACACACAACTACAGAGCTACAGCAGCGACGGGAAGGGGAGTCTCTTCACAGCCTCAGCTGTAGAGGAGCATGGTTGGATCAACACATGAAGTTATATAGGCAGGTTATATTGTTACAGAAGCACCAGCCGTCTGTCACAGCTCCATCCAAACCAGTGCTGACTGTGCTGCTGCGCAGGATGAAGTGTGCGCCCACCGAGCGTGTAGCAACACAAAAAAGTTTTTTTCCGGTTTTATATCAGATTATTATCATCATAAGATGGAGCCTTGACGTGTTTGTGCGTGTCCGATCCCTAAAACGTCTCTCTCTCCAAATATTTCTAATTGTTTGTCATGTTTAAATTACGTGTGTCAAAGGTGTCGGCGTATTTTGAACATGAGAGAGAGTAATACGGATTAAAATTGTAATTTTCAACAGTGACAAGCAGTATTTATTTGCATTCCTACATTTACACAAGCGCTACACACAGTCAGGAGCAGGTGTAGATTTTGTGAGTAGCTACGAAAAAATCAGCACTACTAAAAGATTGATGAATGCGGAAATCCACGTAAATTTGCGCTGCTCAGGGTTTACACACAAATTTGTGCTGCTCACGTTTCATGAATGAGACCCAATGTGTTGTGTAAAAATTGTGTAAAATTTGCACTTGTAACATTTTTCTGCAGAATTGTGACAATCGGTTGTTTCCACGGCAACTCTCCTGCTGAGTCTGCACACACACACACACACACACACACACACACAGATTCAGAATCAGTTCCAGTTGTTAAAGGGATAGTTCAACATTTTGGCAAATTGGCCCATTGCCATAATTGCTATAGTCATAGCAGTAGGTTCGTTACCTTTAATTGTAGGTGTAAGCTATTTTCAGTACGGCGGAGCGCAGCAGCTGGCTGCTCAGAGCTACGCTATGGAGGCTAAGGGAATTTCTTGGTTTCCCTCATTAAACTCATCAAATACAAAATCCCAAAACTCCACAGCGCTTTTGTAGACAAGTTGTGAGCTGCACAACCACCACGCTATGAGATAATGACGGAACGATACGAAACGGAGCCGTTTTCAAGGTAAATTCATACAAAACCGCTGATGCGCGTTGCGTTCAGGGACAGTTTTTCAGCAAGCAGTCTCCGTATTTACCCTGTATTTACCTCGAAAACGGCTCCGTTTCGTATCGTTCCGTCATTATCTCATAGCGTGGTGGTTGTGCAGGTCACAACTTGTCTACAAAAGCGCTGTGGAGTTTTGGGATGTTGAATTTGATGAGTTTAATGAGGGAAACCAAGAAATTCCCTTAGCCTCCATAGCGTAGCTCTGAGCAGCCAGCTGCTGCGCTCCGCTGTACTAAAAATAGCTTACACCTACAATTAAAGGTAACGAACCTACTGCTATGACTATAGCGATTATGGCAATGGGCCAATTTGCCAAAATGTTGAACTATCCCTTTAAACATGATTTAACTTTTATAACTCAGTATTTTTCTCGGATGTGATTTTAT
>NW_028220909.1:0-16778 GCF_045865225.1 Trachurus japonicus | reverse complement strand
GTAGTGAACTAGAAAATTTCCTCTCGGGAAATTTTGAATGGGCCGCGGGGCTACTGCCGATTTTGCCATCTCTGTCAACATGGGAATCAAACCCACGATCTTAAGCGCAAGACAGAGCTGATCAGACAGACACATGATCATCTTTCTATAAGCACTGATATGGAGGAGCTGTAATCACATTAGGTTACCTGTGTGTGTGTGTGTGTGTGTGTGTGTGTGTGTGTGTGTGTGTGTGTGTGTGTGTGTGTGTGTGTGTGTGTGTGTGTGTGTGTGTGTGTGTGTGTGTGTGTGTGTCTGTAATCACATGAAGCTGGCTCTAGAGTCTGTGTGTGTGTGTGTGTGACTGACTTGACACATAGTTAGTTAGTAGCTGCATCCTGTGTCAGTCTGATTTAGCTGTGTCTGTGTTTATAAACATTTAAACGAGCGCCAGGTGGATTGTTTATAAAGTTAACGAGCTCTGGCCTGAGGATCAAAGAGGTTACCACGGCGATAGGGGCCCCCGCAGGCTGAGACAGACAGAAACGTGGAGAAAAAGAGCCATTTTCTGCCTCTGCACCGGTCTCACAATTAGGCCTAGCATGACAAAACGGTAACTCCTATCAGAACAAAACACAGATCAACGTTGCTCTAAGGACTTACTGAAAATTTCGGTACGATTTGGTGTTTCTACAGTAAATATTTTGGCGACGCTGGCAGTTTTAAAACATCAGGCCGTTCTGCTCCTCTCAGAAAATATTTGTATTGGACTCAATGAGGAGCAGGGACAGACGTGGCCGCACTCAGAGGCTGATTCTGTCAATTCTGTAAGTCTCTCTGATATTTTGAGCACATGACATGAGAGATAACAAGTTTGTCTTACAAATTCTGAAAAAATTATGTCTGTAGAGTGTAAATTGTGGCCGTGCTGATGGTTTATCCAGAAAAAATACAGAATGTTTCTTCACTCTCTCCCACTCTAACCGATGATGTCACGCACTCTGACACGAACATTCCATGCAATACACACCCATTATAAACTCATAATTTCTCCAAAAATGATCATGGTCATTGATCAGGGATTGATCAAAAACTATATGACCTATCAAAACGTGGAGTAATGCGACAATACACAAGACTTGTGTCTACTGTTTAAAGTTTAAATGGAGTCTCTAGGTGAAAGTATGCCTGAGCAGTAGACGTTTGTTAAACTCCAATGATTGGTCTTTTTCGGTCTTTTTTTTCCGCCCGTCCCATTGACTTACATGCAAAATTTTTGCGCAGTTTTTCGCGACTACGTCGCGAAAAATTCGTAAACTGTTGAGAAAAGTAATAGCACAGCGTTCCCGATCAAGCCGCACGTTTTGATATATAATATGTCCTGCAACTCTTCGAGTTGCAGGACTAGATGCGAATCGAAAAAGCGTCCGGAAGATGAAAAATAACTAGAAAATTTCCTCTCGGGAAATTTTGAATGGGCCGCGGGGCTACTGCCGATTTTGCCATCTCTGTCAACATGGGAATCAAACCCACGATCTTAAGCGCAAGACAGAGCTGATCAGACAGACACATGATCATCTTTCTATAAGCACTGATATGGAGGAGCTGTAACCACATTAGGTTACCTGTGTGTGTGTGTGTGTGTGTGTGTGTGTGTGTGTGTGTGTGTGTGTGTGTGTGTGTGTGTGTGTGTGTGTGTGTGCGTGTGTGTGTGTGTGTGACACCAACAAGGTTTAACTTTAAAACCAGATTAAATCATGGTTTAAGTTTAAATTCTGTTGCACGTTAACTGTGTTTTAATCACATGAAGGTGTGTGTGTGTTTGTGTGTGTGTGTGTGTGTGTGTGTGTGTGTGACTGTAATCACATGAAGCTGGCTCTAGAGTCTGTGTGTGTGTGTGACTGACTTGACACATAGTTAGTTAGTAGCTGCATCCTGTGTCAGTCTGATTTAGCTGTGTCTGTGTTTATAAACATTTAAACGAGCGCCAGGTGGATTGTTTATGAAGTTAACGAGCTCTGGCCTGAGGATCAAAGAGGTTACCACGGCGATAGGGGCCCCTGCAGGCTGAGACAGACAGAAACGTGGAGAAATAGAGCCATTTTCTGCCTCTAAACCGGTCTCACATTTAGGCTTAGCATGACAAAACGGTAACTCCTATCAGAACAAAACACAGATCAACGTTGCTCTAAGGACTTAATGAAAATTTCGGTACGATTTGGTGTTTCTACAGTAAATATTTTGGCGACGCTGGCAGTTTTAAAACATCAGGCCGTTCTGCTCCTCTCAGAAAATATTTGTATTGGACTCAATGAGGAGCAGAGACAGACGTGGCCGCACTCAGAGGCTGATTCTGTCAATTCTGTAAGTCTCTCTGATATTTTGAGCACATGACATGAGAGCTAACAAGTTTGTCTTACAAATTCTGAAAAAATTATGTCTGTAGAGTGTAAATTGTGGCCGTGCTGACAGTTTATCCAGAAAAAATACAGAATGTTTCTTCACTCTCTCCCACTCTAACCGATGATGTCACGCACTCTGACACGAACATTCCATGCAATACACACCCATTATAAACTCATAATTTCTCCAAAAATGATCATGGTCATTGATCAGGGATTGATCAAAAACTATATGACCTATCAAAACGTGGAGTAATACGACAATACACAAGACTTGTGTCTACTGTTTAAAGTTTAAATGGAGTCTCTAGGTGAAAGTATGCCTGAGCAGTAGACGTTTGTTAAACTCCAATGATTGGTCTTTTTCGCTCTTTTTTTTCCGCCCGTCCCATTGACTTACATGCAAAATTTTTGCGCAGTTTTTTCGCGACTACGTCGCGAAAAATTCGTAAACTGTTGAGAAAAGTAATAGCACAGCGATCCCGATCAAGACGCACGTTTTGATATATAATATGTCCTGCAACTCTTCGAGTTGCAGGACTAGTAGCACATCGAAATCTGGCCGGAAGTGGAAAAATAATAACTAGAAAATTTCCTCTCGGGAAATTTTGAATGGGCCACGGGAGCTACTGCGGGTTGTGCCATCTCTGTCAACATGGGAATCAAACCCATGATCTTAAGGTCAAGACAGAGCTGATCAGACAGACACATGATCATCTTTCTATAAGCACTGATATGGAGGAGCTGTAACCACATTAGGTTACCTGTGTGTGTGTGTGTGTGTGTGTGTGTGTGTGTGTGTGTGTGTGTGTGTGTGTGTGTGTGTGTGTGTGTGTGTGTGTGTGTGTGTGTGTGTGTGTGTGTGTGTGTGTGACTGTAATCACATGAAGCTGGCTCTAGAGTCTGTGTGTGTGTGTGTGACTGACTTGTCACATAGTTAGTTAGTAGCTGCATCCTGTGTCAGTCTGATTTAGCTGTGTCTGTGTTTATAAACATTTAAACGAGCGCCAGGTGGATTGTTTATGAAGTTAACGAGCCCTGGCCTGAGGATCAAAGAGGTTACCACGGCGATAGGGGCCCCCGCAGGCTGAGACAGACAGAAACGTGGAGAAAAACAGCCATTTTCTGCCTCTAAACCGGCCTCACAATTAGGCTTAGCATGACAAAACGGTAACTCCTATCAGAACAAAACACAGATCAACGTTGCTCTAAGGACTTACTGAAAATTTCGGTACGATTTGGTGTTTCTACAGTAAATATTTTGGCGACGCTGGCAGTTTTAAAACATCAGGCCGTTCTGCTCCTCTCAGAAAATATTTGTATTGGACTCAATGAGGAGCAGGGACAGACGTGGCCGCACTCAGAGGCTGATTCTGTAAGTTCTGTAAGTCTCTCTGATATTTTGAGCACATGACATGAGAGATAACAAGTTTGTCTTACAAATTCTGAAAAAATTATGTCTGTAGAGTGTAAATTTTGGCCGTGGTGGCAATTTATCCAGAAAAAATACAGAATGTTTCTTCACTCTCTCCCACTCTAACCGATGATGTCACGCACTCTGACACGAACATTCCATGCAATACACACCCATTATAAACTCATAATTTCTCCAAAAATGATCATGGTCATTGATCAGGGATTGATCAAAAACTATATGACCTATCAAAACGTGGAGTAATACGACAATACACAAGACTTGTGTCTACTGTTTAAAGTTTAAATGGAGTCTCTAGGTGAAAGTATGCCTGAGCAGTAGACGTTTGTTAAACTCCAATGATTGGTCTTTTTCACTCTTTTTTTTCCGCCCGTCCCATTGACTTACATGCAAAATTTTTGCGCAGTTTTTCGCGACTACGTCGCGAAAAATTCGTAAACTGTTGAGAAAAGTAATAGCACAGCGATCCCGATCAAGACGCACGTTTTGATATATAATATGTCCTGCAACTCTTCGAGTTGCAGGACTAGTAGCGAATCGAAATCTGGCCGGAAGTGGAAAAATAATAACTAGGAAAAAATCCACACAATAACAGTAGTGCCCGGGCTTCGCCCGGGCACTGGTCCCTGCAGCTATTTCATAGCTGTTGGGACCAGTGCCCGGTGCGATTGCCCGCGGCCCTAACTAGAAAAAACATTTCCAAGAATGGAAATGGTGTGAATGCTTCCAGCAATGCTGAATGAGCTGAAGAAATTGTTGAAAGAAAGAAAGAAAGAAAGAAAGAAAGAAAGGAAGAAAGGAAGAAAGAAAGAAAGAATCAAACAAACAAAGAAGTAAAAAGACAGAAATGGAGTGAAAGAAAGAAAGAAAGAAAGAAAGAAAGAAAGAAAGAAAGAAAGAAAGAAAGAAAGAAAGAAAGAAAGAAAGAAATGGAGTAAAAACAAAGGAAGAGAAAAGGAGTAGAAAGAAAGAAAGAAAGAATCAAACAAACAAAGAAGTAAACAAACAGAAATGGAGTGAAAGAAAGAAAGAAAGAAATGGAGTAAAAACAAAGGAAGAGAAAAGGAATAGAAAGAAAGAAAGAAACAATCAAACAAACAAAGAAGTAAAAAGACAGAAATGGAGTGAGTGAAAGAAAGAAGGAAAGAAAGAAAGAAAGAAAGAAAGAAAGAAAAAGAGAGAGGGGGATGATAGATAGAAAGAGGTAGATGGATGGATGGATGGATGGATGGATAGAGAGGGAAGGATAGAAAAAGTTACGTAAAATACAAATGAAGGAGTAGAAGAAAGAAAGAAAGAAAAAAAGGAGACAGAGGGGTTAAAAATAGGGAGGGGGATAGATAGATAGATAGATAGATAGATAGATAGATAGATAGATAGATAGATAGATAGATAGATAGATAGATAGATAGATAGATAGATAGATAGATAGATAGATAGATAGATAGATAGATAGATGCTGCGTCCTATATCCCAGGCTCCACCTGTAATTGTACTACTATTAATAGAGTTGGAAAGACTAAACGTCTGAACTTAAATTCATGAGAAAAAAATTAATTGTTGGAGATGTTTACATCAAAAGTATAAAATAATTGAGAGCCTGATGAATTTGAGCTGAAAACCTGTGTGTGTGTCTGGGTGTGTGAGTCTGGCGGTCTCTCTGTCTGCGTGTACATGTGCAGAAAGTAAAACTGTTAAGCGCCACAGAACTCCTCTCTCCCTAATGATCTGATTGATTACACCTGTGTGGCAGCCTGCCCTCAGAAGTTACCATGGCGACTACCATGCTTACATTTTACTGTGTGGAACAGTGTTGTGTTTGTGTGTTTGTCTGTTTGTGTATGTGTGTGTGTGCGACTGTGTGTGAGCGTCTGTGTGTGTCTGTCTGTGTGAGTGTGATGCCTGTGTTTGTGCGTGGACATCCTCTGTCAGTCTGGTTTATCATGTGTGTGTGTGGGGCTGTGTTTAAAAACATCTTAACGAGCGGCCAGGCTGCACCTGCACTATAGACTTTGATAACGAGCTGGCCCCTACAGCTGGACCAACTGCACACAGAGCAGAGCAGAGCAGAGAGATTTGAGCTCTGAGCAGCTTCCGAAAACAGCCCAGAAAAAGAGAACCGTAACTCTTATCAGAATATGGTCCTCCTGACCATCTGGGCAAGCAGACCTTCCTGAGCACATTGATGTGCATTAAATGTTTGTAGGGCAAAAACTTTTCTCAGGGTCGCAAGGTAGAAAAGGGGGGCATTTCTGCTTTTCTAAAAAAATCAGCTCCTACTTTTCTATTGAAGTGGATGAGCCACTGGAGTGGGTCTAGCTGCACAATTAGGCTCATTGAGACAATTCTGTAAGTCTGTCTGCTGTTTTGAACACATTAAATGAGACACAACAAGTGTGGCTACAAACCGGTGAGGAAATCATGTGTCTAGAGTTTAATTTGTGGCCGTGCTGGCAATTTATCCAGAAAAAATCCTGAATGTTTTTTCGATCCCTCTCACTCTAACGATGATGTCACTCACTCTGACCCAACCCCATACACACTCATTGAAAAGTGTGAAATTTGTCAGAAATCCTCATGTGCTTTTAAAGGATTTATCTCAAAAACGGTGCAAGCTATGAAAAAGTTGTAAATACAGGATGAATACATTAGAAGTTTGTCTACAGCTCAGAATTTGAATGAAGTCTCTCGCTGAAAGTATGTGGACGCTTTAAAGGCTGAAAGAAGTAAGAAGATTTGAAGAGTTTCAAGACTGTTCCAATGCATTCTCTATGGGGAAAAAAAAATCAGAAATAGTTGAATATTGCAAAAAGTATGAATAGTTGAAAAGAGAAAAGACATAGCACACCTGTCCCGAAAAGGCTGAACATTTTGATATTTGAATTGTTGAAATAGCACAAAGTATGAAGGACTAGTTACATGACGAAGAAAGGCAGAAAATGGCCGAACCGAATAACAATAGTGTGAATGCTTCCAGCATTCACACTAACTAGAAAAAACATTTCCAAGAATGGAAATGGTGTGAATGCTTCCAGCAATGCTGAATGAGCTGAAGAAATTGTTGGAAGAAAGAAAGAAAGATTGAAACAAGAGAGAAAAAAGAAAAGGACAGAAAGAAAGAAAGAAAGAATCAAACAAACAAAGAAGTAAAAAGACAGAAATTGAGTGAAAGAAAGAAAGAAAGAAAGAAAGAAAGAAAGAAAAAAGAAAGAAAGAAAGAAATTGAGTAAAAACAAAGGAAGAGAAAAGGAGTAGAAAGAAAGAAAGAAACAATCAAACAAACAAAGAGGTAAAAAGACAGAAATGGAGTGAAAGAAAGAAAGAAAAAGAAAGAAAGAAAGAAATGGAGTAAAAACAAAGGAAGAGAAAAGGAGTAGAAAGAAAGAAAGAAACAATCAAACAAACAAAGAGGTAAAAAGACAGAAATGGAGTGAAAGAAAGAAAGAAAGAAAGAAAGAAAGAAATGGAGTAAAAACAAAGGAAGAGAAAAGGAATAGAAAGAAAGAAAGAAACAATCAAACAAACAAAGAAGTAAAAAGACAGAAATGGAGTGAAAGAAAGAAAGAAAGAAGAAAAAGAGAGAGGGGGATGATAGATAGAAAGAGGTAGATGGATGGATGGATGGATGGATAGAGAGGGAAGGATAGAAAAAGTTACGTAAAATACAAATGAAGGAGTAGAAGAAAGAAAGAAAGAAAGAAAGAAAGAAAGGAAGAAAGAAAGAAAGAAAGAAAGAAAGAAAGAAAGAAAGAAAGGAAGAAAGAAAGAAAGAAAAAAAGGAGACAGAGGGGTTAAAAAATAGGGAGGGGTATAGATAGATAGATAGATAGATAGATAGATAGATAGATAGATAGATAGATAGATAGATAGATAGATAGATAGATAGATAGATAGATAGATAGATAGATAGGACACATGTTAAAAGCTGCATCCTATGTCCTAGGCTCCACCTGTAATTGTACTACTATTAATAGAGTTGGAAAGACTAAACGTCTGAACTTAAATTCATGAGAAAAATATAAATTGTTGGAGATGTTTACATCAAAAGTATATAATAATTGAGAGCCTGATGAATTTGAGCTGAAAACCTGTGTGTGTGTGTGTGTGTGTGTGTGTGTGTGTGTGTGTGTGTGTCTGGGTGTGTGAGTCTGGCGGTCTCTCTGTCTGTGTGTACATGTGCAGAAAGTAAAACTGTTGATAAGCGCCACAGAACTCCTCTCTCCCTAATGATCTGATTGATTACACCTGTGTGGCAGCCTGCCCTCAGAAGTTACCATGGCGACTACCATGCTTACGTTTTACTGTGTGGAACAGTGTTGTGTTTGTGTGTTTGTCTGTTTGTGTATGTGTGCATGTGTGACTGTGTGTGAGCGTCTGTGTGTGTCTGTCTGTGTGAGTGTGATGCCTGTGTTTGTGCGTGGACATCCTCTGTCAGTCTGGTTTATCATGTGTGTGTGTGGGGCTGTGTTTAAAAACATCTTAACGAGCGGCCAGGCTGCAGCTGCACCTGTTCTATTTATAGACATGATAACGAGCTGGCCACTACAGCTGGACCAACTGCACACAGAGCAGAGCAGAGCAGAGCAGAGAGATTTGTGCTCTGAGCAGCTTCCCAAAACAGCCCAGTAAAAGAGAACCGTAACTCTTATCAGAATGTGGTCTGACTACTGGGGCAAGGAGACCTTCCTGAGCGAGCCAATGTGCATTAAATGTTTGTAGGGCAAAAACTTTTCTTGCCGTCGCAAGGTAGAAAAGGGGGGCATTTCTGTTTTTCTAAAAAAATCTGCTCCTACTTTTATATTGAAGTGGATGAGCCACTGGAGCGGGTCTAGCTGGACAATTAGGCTCACTGAGACAATTCTGTAAGTCTGTCTGCTGTTTTGAGCACATCAGATGAGACACGACAAGTGTGGCTACAAACCGGTGAGGAAATCATGTGTCTAGAGTTTAATTTGTGGCCGTGCTGGCAATTTATCCAGAAAAAATCCTGAATATTTTTTCGATCCCTCTCACTCTAACGATGATGTCACTCACTCTAAGCCCTGCTCGTTAAGCGCAATACACAACCATTATAAAGCTGGATTTTGTCGAAAATTTTAATGATTTTAAAACAGCCAAATACCTAAAAACTGTTGAAGATATCAATAAGCTGAGTAATATGTGAATAGATTAAAAGTTTGTCTACAGTTTAAAAGTGAAATGGAGTCTGTGGGAGAAAGTATGCTGAAGTTTTAGAGGTTCAAAGTAGTAAGAAGATTTTAAAAGTTTGAAGATGTTTTCAATGCATTCCTATGGGAAAAAAATTGCAGAAAAAGTTAAATATTTTAAAAAGTATAAATAGTTAAAAAGAGAAAAGTAATGCCGATAAAGTTCAAAAAAAGCTGCACGTTTTGATATATGAATTGTTGAAATCGCACAAAGTATGAAGGACTAGTTTAAAACCGTAGAAAGGCGGAAAGTAGTAAGAAGAAAAACTAGAAAAGGCATTTCCAAGAATGGAAATGGTGTGACTGCTGACAGCAGCTGAATGCTGTTGCAGAATTAGCAAATAGTGCAAGCAGTGATCACCATACAAATGTTTGACCAAGGTCGGAATCGAACCCACAACCTCATGGTCAGTAGACTTCCACTCTGCCTCTAGGCCACAGTGCACACACAGTTGCAGAGACTGTTGTCTGTTGATGAGCTGCACTCTGTCTCACTCTGACATCAAGAAAGCTTGAGAGTCAAGCTTGAATGACTTAGAATGAAAATTTCTGTGAATTTCAGGCTGAGAGCAGCAGTTTCAACATGAAGCAAGTTATCAGAAGTCAACAGAGGACGACTGGGAAAATAATTCACTATAATTGTTGATGAGGCAAGATTTGGACCAGTAATCGAACCCACAACCTCATGATCACTGAACCTTTACTCTGCCACTTCGCCACAGAGAGCACAAACATAAGCATGTTGCCATTGTAATGTGATGATGTTCAGAGAGCTCCCTGGCTGCATTTAAAAAATATTTTAAATTATTATCTAAGTCTCTTTGCATTTTTGACCAGAATTTTAGCCAGAAGACAAGTGTGGCTACAAAACTGGAGAAAATAATTTGTCTAGAGTTTAATTTGCAGAAAAAGTTAAATATTTTAAAAAAGTATAAATAGTTAAAAAGAGAAAAGTAATGCCGATAAAGTTAAAAAAAAGCTGCACGTTTTGATATATGAATTGTTGAAATAGCACAACACCTAACACACTAACCATATGGCCACAGAGAACCTGAGTTACAATGAGCTTTATACTATGAGGAATCAAAGACTGTCCAATGACAGCTGAATAATTGGAATCAAAAGTCAAGCAATGAAGTGAAAAGACTGAGGCAGGAATCAAACCCATGACCATATGATCACTAAACCTTTACTCTGCCACTCGGCTACAGAGAGCACACTGCTTTCAAAACTGTTGTCATTCATTGTAATGTGATGATGTGCTGCAAACTGGTATGAGTAATCAAGGAGATAACAAACACCTGTAACCAATTGAAGGCGGGGGAGGAGAGCAGAATTCAACATAACATAACAAGAGTTCTTCCCTTGGATTCGAACCAGTGACCTTAGGGTTGGCAAGCAGTTATCCTAACCCCTACACTACAGTGGAGTTGTGAAGAAGAGAGGTTGAGACTTTGATGAATGTGAGATTTTTTGTGAAAAAGTTAAATATTTGAAAAAGTATAAATAGTTAAAAAGAGAAAAGTAATGCCGATAAAGTTCAAAAAAAGCTGCACGTTTTGATATATGAATTGTTGAAATAGCACAAAGTATGAAGGACTAGAAGAAGACCGTAAAAAGGCGGAAGAAAATGGCCAAACAGAAGAACAATAGTGTGACTGCTTCAGCAGTCACACTAATAAAGAAAATGGCCGAACCGAATAACAATAGTGTGAATGCTTCCAGCATTCACACTAACTAGAAAAAACATTTCCAAGAATGGAAATGGTGTGAATGCTTCCAGCAATGCTGAATGAGCTGAAGAAATTGTTGAAAGAAAGAAAGAAAGAAAGAAAGAAAGAAAGAAAGAAAGAAAGAAAGAAAGAAAGAAAGAAACAAGAGAGAAAAAAGAAAAGGACAGAAAGAAAGAAAGAAAGAAAGAATCAAACAAACAAAGAAGTAAAAAGACAGAAATGGAGTGAAAGAAAGAAAGAAAGAAAGAAAGAAAGAAAGAAAGAAATGGAGTAAAAACAAAGGAAGAGAAAAGGAGTAGAAAGAAAGAAAGAAAGAATCAAACAAACAAAGAAGTAAACAAACAGAAATGGAGTGAAAGAAAGAAAGAAAGAAAGAAATGGAGTAAAAACAAAGGAAGAGAAAAGGAATAGAAAGAAAGAAAGAAACAATCAAACAAACAAAGAAGTAAAAAGACAGAAATGGAGTGAGTGAAAGAAAGAAGGAAAGAAAGAAAGAAAGAAAGAAAGAAAGAAAGAAAGAAAGAAAGACAGGGGGATGATAGATAGAAATAGGTAGATGGATGGATGGATGGATGGATAGAGAGGGAAGGATAGAAAAAGTTACGTAACATACAAATGAAGGAGTAGAAGAAAGAAAGAAAGAAAAAAAGGAGACAGAGGGGTTAAAAATAGGGAGGGGGATAGATAGATAGATAGATAGATAGATAGATAGATAGATAGATAGATAGATAGATAGATAGATAGATAGATAGATAGATAGATAGATAGATAGATAGATAGATAGATAGGACACATGTTAAAAGCTGCATCCTATATCCCAGGCTCCACCTGTAATTGTACTACTATTAATAGAGTTGGAAAGACTAAACGTCTGAACTTAAATTCATGAGAAAAAAATTAATTGTTGGAGATGTTTACATCAAAAGTATAAAATAATTGAGAGCCTGATGAATTTGAGCTGAAAACCTGTGTGTGTGTGTGTGTGTGTGTGTGTGGGTGTGTGTGTCTGGGTGTGTGAGTCTGACGGTCTCTCTGTCTGTGTGTAAATGTGCAGAAAGTAAAACTGTTAAGCGCCACAGAACTCCTCTCTCCCTAATGATCTGATTGATTGGCAGCCTGCCCTCAGAAGTTACCATGGCGACTACCATGCTTACATTTTACTGTGTGGAACAGTGTTGTGTTTGTGTGTTTGTCTGTTTGTGTATGTGTGCATGTGTGACTGTGTGTGAGTGTCTGTGTGTGTCTGTCTGTGTGAGTGTGATGCCTGTGTTTGTGCGTGGACATCCTCTGTCAGTCTGGTTTATCATGTGTGTGTGTGGGGCTGTGTTTAAAAACATCTTAACGAGCGGCCAGGCTGCACCTGCACTGTTCTATTAATAGACTTTGATAACGAGCTGGCCCCAACAGCTGGCCACTGCACTACACAGAGCAGAGCAGAGCAGAGAGATTTGTGCTCTGAGCAGCTTTCCAAAACAGCCCATAAAAAGAGAACCGTAACTCTTATCAGAATGTGGTCCTCCTGACCATCTGGGCAAGCAGACCTTCCTGAGCACATTGATGTGCATTAAATGTTTGTAGGGCAAAAACTTTTCTCAGGGTCGCAAGGTAGAAAAGGGGGCATTTCTGCTTTTCTAAAAAAATCAGCTCCTACTTTTCTATTGAAGTGGATGAGCCACTGGAGCGGGTCTAGCTGGACAATTAGGCTCATAGAGACAATTCTGTAAGTCTGTCTGCTGTTTTGAACACATTAAATGAGACACAACAAGTGTGGCTACAAACCGGTGAGGAAATCATGTGTCTAGAGTTTAATTTGTGGCCGTGCTGGCAATTTATCCAGAAAAAATCCTGAATGTTTTTTCGATCCCTCTCACTCTAACGATGATGTCACTCACTCTGACCCAACCCCATACACACTCATTGAAAAGTGTGAAATTTGTCAGAAATCCTCATGTGCTTTTAAAGGATTTATCTCAAAAACGGTACAAGCTATGAAAAAGTTGTAAATACAGGATGAATACATTAGAAGTTTGTCTACAGCTCAGAATTTGAATGAAGTCTCTAGCTGAAAGTATGTGGACGCTTTAAAGGCTGAAAGAAGTAAGAAGATTTGAAGAGTTTCAAGACTGTTCCAATGCATTCTCTATGGGGGAAAAAAAATCAGAAATAGTTGAATATTGCAAAAAGTATGAATAGTTGAAAAGAGAAAAGACATAGCACACCTGTCCCGAAAAGGCTGAACATTTTGATATTTGAATTGTTGAAATAGCACAAAGTATGAAGGACTAGTTACATGACGAAGAAAGGCAGAAAATGGCCGAACCGAATAACAATAGTGTGAATGCTTCCAGCATTCACACTAACTAGAAAAAGCATTTCCAAGAATGGAAATGGTGTGACTGCTGATAGCAACTGAACGCTGTTGCAGAATTAGCAAATAGTGCAAGCAGTGATCACCATACAAATGTTTGACCAAGGTCGGAATCGAACCCACAACCTCATGGTCATTAGACTTCCACTCTGCCTCTAGGCCACAGTGCACACACAGTTGCAGAGACTGTTGTCTGTTAATGATCTGCACACTGTCAACATCAAGAAAGCTTGAGAGTCAAGCTTGAATGACTTAGAATGAAAATTTCTGTGAATTTCAGGCTGAGAGCAGCAGTTTCAACATGAAGCAAGTTATCAGAAGTCAACAGAGGACGACTGGGAAAATAATTCACTATAATTGTTGTTGAGGCAAGATTTGAACCAGCAACCTTCAGGTCTCCAGACCAGCAAGCTAACCACTAGGCTACAGACAGAGACAGTATATGAGGGGTAAAGAAAACCTTTGATAAGAGGATCACTGGCTTCTGCTTAAAAAAAAAAGTAAGGAATCGAACCCATGACCTCATGATCAATAAACCTTTACTCTGCCACTTCGCCACAGAGAGCACACACATAAGCATGTTGCCATTGTAATGTGATGATGTGCTGCAAACGGTGGCAGAAGCAATTAATGCGTCTCTTAACGAACACCTGTAACCAATTGAGGGTGGGGGAGGGGAGCAGAATTCAACATCACATAACAAGATTGCTCAGCCTGGATTCGAACTAGTGACCTTGGGGTTGGCAAACGGCCATCTTACCAACTGGACTACAGACAGAGTTGTGGAGAACTCTCAGCATTGGGCTGAGGCCACAGTGCACACACAGTTGCAGAGACTGTTGTCTGTTAATGATCTGCACACTGTCAACATCAAGAAAGCTTGAGAGTCAAGCTTGAATGACTTAGAATGAAAATGTCTGTGAATTTCAGGCTGAGCACTAACCATATGGCCACAGAGAACCTGAGTTACAATGAGCTTTATACTATGAGGAATCAAAGACTGTCCAATGACAGCTGAATAATTGGAATCAAAAGTCAAGCAATGAAGTGAAAAGACTGAGGCAGGAATCGAACCCATGACCATATGATCATTAAACCTTTACTCTGCCACTCGGCTACAGAGAGCACACTGCTTTCAAAACTGTTGTCATTCATTGTAATGTGATGATGTGCTGCAAACTGGTATGAGTAATCAAGGAGATAACAAACACCTGTAACCAATTGAAGGCGGGGGAGGAGAGCAGAATTCAACATAACATAACAAGAGTTCTTCCCTTGGATTCGAACCAGTGACCTTAGGGTTGGCAAGCATGCACCCTAACCCCTACACTACAGTGGAGTTGTGAAGAAGAGAGGTTGAGACTTTGATGAATGTGAGATTTTTTGTGAAAAAGTTAAATATTTGAAAAAGTATAAATAGTTAAAAAGAGAAAAGTAATGCCGATAAAGTTCAAAAAAAGCTGCACGTTTTGATATATGAATTGTTGAAATAGCACAAAGTATGAAGGACTAGAAGAAGACCGTAAAAAGGCGGAAGAAAATGGCCAAACAGAAGAACAATAGTGTGACTGCTTCAGCAGTCACACTAACTAGAAACAGCATTTCCTAACGGAACATGCGTGTGAATGCTGAAACCCAATGCTGAACCATGCTGAATTAGCAGAATAAATTGACAAAGACATGCGGAATGGCATACAAGAAACATGTCCATGGAAGGAATTGAACCCACAACTCCATGAGTGGTAACCTAACACACTAACCATACGGCCACAGAGAACCTGAGTTACAATGAGCTTTATACTATGAGGAATGTGCTATGAGGAATGTGCTCTTCCTGGTCCGTCCAAATCTCGCGTGATTTGCGCCGGCGTCAGTGCGGTTACTGCGAATCACGCGAGATTTGGACGGACCAGGAAGAGGAGCTTTGAGAAGCTTCCGCTACAAACAAGCTTAAAATATAGACTTATTTAATTTTTTTCGGGACAATTACGCAATTTGGGGCTTCAGCACAAGACGGACATTACATACGAGCAGCATGGAGGTATTTGGATGTTTTTTTGTGTGTGTTTTTTTACGAAGAGCTCTGGTGTCCCTTTACAACCGTTATATGGACATGCACTGCTACGCTGAGACCCCCTGTAACTCAGAGAAGGGACGGAGGACTCTGAAACTTCTTCCAGCCCTTAGTCCACATGAGGGTGAGTAGATACAGTAATGAGCGAAATATCATTCTAGGGTGAACTATCCCTTTAACAGCAAGTTACAAAGTTGAGCTCCTTCTCCTGCTCTCATTCAGCCCATGAGAGCAGAGAGCTCCCTGGCTGCATTTAAAAAATATTTTAAATTATTATCTAAGAATGGAAGAATGAAGAATGGAATGGAATTGTCTGTTTGTGTATGTGTGCATGTGTGACTGTGTGTGAGTGTCTGTGTGTGTCTGTCTGTGTGAGTGTGATGCCTGTGTTTGTGCGTGGACATCCTCTGTCAGTCTGGTTTATCATGTGTGTGTGTGGGGCTGTGTTTAAAAACATCTTAACGAGCAGCCAGGCTGCACCTGACCTGTTCTATTTATAGACTTTGATAACGAGCTGGCCCCTACAGCTGGACCAACTGCACACAGAGCAGAGCAGAGCAGAGAGATTTGAGCTCTGAGCAGCTTCCCAAAAAAGAGAACCGTAACTCTTATCAGAATGTGGTCCTGACCATCTGGGCAAGCAGACCTTCCTGAGCACATTCATGTGCATTAAATGTTTGTAGGGCAAAAACTTTTCTTGCCGTCGCAAGGTAGAAAAGGGGGGCATTTCTGCTTTTCTAAAAAAATCAGCTCCTACTTTTATATTGAAGTGGATGAGCCACTGGAGCGGGTCTAGCTGGACAATTAGGCTCACTGAGACAATTCTGTAAGTCTGTCTGCTGTTTTGAGCACATTAAATGAGACACGACAAGTGTGGCTACAAACCGGTGAGGAAATCATGTGTCTAGAGTTTAATTTGTGGCCGTGCTGGCAATTTATCCAGAAAAAATCCTGAATGTTTTTTCGATCCCTCTCACTCTAACGATGATGTCACTCACTCTGATCCAACCCCATACACACTCATTGAAAAGTGTGAAATTTGTCAGAAATCCTCATGTGCTTTTAAAGGATTTATCTCAAAAACGGTGCAAGCTATGAAAAAGTTGTAAATACAGGATGAATACATTAGAAGTTTGTCTACAGCTCAGAATTTGAATGAAGTCTCTAGCTGAAAGTATGTGGACGCTTTAAAGGCTGAAAGAAGTAAGAAGATTTGAAGAGTTTCAAGACTGTTCCAATGCATTCTCTATGGGGAAAAAAAAATCAGAAATAGTTGAATATTGCAAAAAGTATGAATAGTTGAAAAGAGAAAAGACATAGCACACCTGTCCCGAAAAGGCTGAACATTTTGATATTTGAATTGTTGAAATAGCACAAAGTATGAAGGACTAGTTACATGACAAAGAAAGGCAGAAAATGGCCGAACCGAATAACAATAGTGTGAATGCTTCCAGCATTCACACTAATAAGAAAAAATCCACACAATAACAGTAGTGCCCGGGCGAAGCCCGGGCACTGGTCCCTGCAGCTATTTCATAGCTGTTGGGACCAGTGCCCGGTGCGATTGCCCGCGGCCCTAA
>NW_028220908.1:0-1880 GCF_045865225.1 Trachurus japonicus | reverse complement strand
AACTAGGCTATGTGTAAAATTATTGACTGTTCTAAAAATACTGTTGGTACAATATTATGGATAGTACATAATTTAAAAGAAACTGAGTGCAGGACTTTTACCTTTGCACTTTTCTGTCACTGCAGATTCATATTTCAAAGCTACATGGTGACAGTTGTGAAAATTCAAAGTCACCTTTAACCGCGCAGCCTCAACAATGGTGCTTATGCATTAGTAAAAAATTATGCAGTATCAGGTTGTCAGGGGCAATTCTGGGTGATGAGGATTAGGGAAAAACTACTTCTGACTTTAAAGTTAATTTAAATTCTTAACTATTTATTGTAATGCATAATATTCACCACTTGGTAATGAACACTTGACTAAGATCCTTCATGGAGGAATTAAATTAGCCTACAAACCGTTTTCTTGATGAGCTACACACCTAGCCTACTAATATACTTGCTAATGCAACTTTTGGGTTGCCAGGTTGTGGAACCCCCTTTGACAAACTGGACAGTTTAATGTTGTCACTGAACAAGTAATTAAGACTTGATTATTAAAAATGATATATTGTGGCTCATTGGAAAGGGGGACATCATAACTAATAATAATAATAATAAATTTAATTTGTAATGCACTTTTCATCGGCAAGATCTCAAAGTGCTACAATTGTTAAAACAAGGTAGGGAAAGTAGAGTTAAAAACAGGGTAGAAGGAAGAGTTAAAAATGTTAAAAACAGGGTAAAGGAAATAAAAACATGCTCAATAGAAACAACAAAGCAGGGTTAAAATCACTATGTGGTTAACATTTAAAGGCCTTTCTAAATAAAAAGGTTTTCAGGCCTGTTTTAAAAGAGTCTAAGCTCTGAGCAGCCCTCAGCTGGGTTGGGAGGCTGTTCCAGAGGCGTGGTGCAGCCGAGCAAAAGGCTCGGTCTCCCATGGTGGAGAGCCTGGTGCTAGGGACTTGGAGGAGCAGAGTATTGGTGGATCTGAGGGTGCGGGTGGTGGACTGTAAGGTGATGAGTTCTTGGAGGTATGTGGGTGCAAGTCCATGAATGCATTTATGGGTAAGTAACAGGATTTTGTAATTGATACGGGATGAAACAGGGAGCCAGTGCAGCGACTTGAGGATGGGAGTGATATGTTCGTGTTTACGGGCCCTCATCAGGACCCTGGCAGCGCTGTTTTGGATGTATTGCAGCCTCTGGATGGTTTTGCCAGGTATCCCGATGAGGAGCCCGTTACAGTAGTCCAGCCTTGAGGAAATGAAGGCATGGACCAGTTGTTCTGCTGCTGGGAGGGATAGAGTGGGGCGGAGTTTGGAAATGTTGCGGAGATGGTAGAATGAAGTTTTGCACAGATGTTTTATGTGGTCGTTGAAGGTCAGGTGGGGGTCAAACCGGACTCCCAGGTTTGTTGCTGAGGAGGAGAAAGGAATGATTTCTCCGTCAAAGGTAAGTTGAGATATGGGTGAGGAGTGAACCTGATGTGGGGTACCAATGAGGAGTGCTTCCGTTTTATTGCTGTTTAGTTGAAGGGAGTTGTTATTCATCCATGTCTTGATTTCCTCAAGGCAGGAGGTGAGGGATGACAGGGCTGTGGAGGGGTTAGGGGCGGTTTTGATGTATAATTGTGTGTCATCAGCATAACAGTGGAAGGAGAGTCCGTGTTTGCTGATGACTTGACCGAGGGGAAGCATGTAGGTGGTGAAGAGGATGGGGGCAAGAACTGACCCCTGGGGGACAGGTGACGCGGAGTTTCCTGGACTCACATCCTCCGAGCGAGACATGTTCAGTCCTATCTGAAAGATAGGACTTAAACCACTGTAGTGCGTTGTCTGTCAGTTGGACGATGTTATGGAGACGCTCAAGGAGGATAGTGTGGTCCACGGTGTCGAAGGC
>NW_028220907.1:0-11504 GCF_045865225.1 Trachurus japonicus | reverse complement strand
ATACAACAGTTAGTTCCGACCGGTCCCAACCGAGCAATTTGATTGGACAAGAGACGTTCCATGAGTGCTGATATACAGTATAACAGCACTGGGACTTTTTACAGGCTCCCCATACAGGAGCTGCTCCATCTCTCTGCTGCTACTACAGTTATAAACTGACCTGAACATTAAAACCCGGACCTGACCTGGTCCGTCTAATTGGCGATAAATCTCTACTAAACCCGGCTGGAAAAAAATCGCCGCGGGGCAACTACGTTTTGACGGCGATGTGTTTTGATATTAGCTTTAGCTGTTGTTAGCCACGTAGCTCAGCTACTTAGCTTCAACTGTGTTTATAATTATTACACAGCGGGTAAACAAATGTAATACGGTATCGATAACGTCTCTGTGTCTTCACGCCGGTCCTGTTGCTCCGGTGCTGATCAGACACGGGCTCAGAACCAGAACCAGCACTGAAGCAGCTCGGTGGAAAAGCTTGTAGCTAGTAGCAAGCTAGTATGAAATGTTTATGTGTTGCCTGGCAACAGCCTTGTCTCCCTTCCAGTTGCGGAACTATTTCTGTTGGCGGAGCCAAATAAATGGTTAAATAAACAAACAAATCATAATCTCTTGTAGTTTATTACTGTTCTAAAATGCGCTCGTAGCACTGTTGTATAAAAGCAATATCACACTCGAGGTCGTGCTGTTGTACTGTATATCAGCACGGTGTGATTATCTGCGGCACTCGGCCTGCGGCCTCGTACATTACGACCGAATCACAGCCGTGCTGATATACAGTACAACAGCACTCCCTCTCGTGTGATATTGCTTAAAGAGCATATTGCAGGTTCTACTTGTTTACAAAATAAATATGTAATCTTGTGTGAAAAATACCACGTGAAAAGTTGAGTGAGGATTTAAAATGTTTTTCAAGACACAAAGGCACAAATTTAACCGAAAAAGTGAAGGTTTTGAGCACAGTGCCTAAAAACTGTCTTTTTTTCAACATCGCGTCATATTACATCACGTGAGGGAGTCGTATGCTAGCCGCTGCCATAGATTAGTGTGGGAGCAAATGGCTGTCTGTCAGAGTGGTCGTGTTATCGTGAGTCAGTGTGTTTACAGCAGGTTTGGATTGCGTTGATTTGTCATGGACATGGTCAATTATTGAGTTTGTGGTGGTTTCGCAAGCTCCAGCCTGTCACGACACCGAGTCCACCGGTTTCCTAACAGAAAAAACCGGTGCTATCTTCCGCCTGCCTGCGTGTTGTGCAGCTGAAGAGACGGGGCTTCACCTCTGCGTCAGCTACGGAAAACACGAGTCTGTCGCTCACTTTACCAGAGGATTATCACTCCAGCGATCTGCCCCCCCATGCGGTGCTTTCGGTGCCGACAGCCTCATCCGGACCGCTGTCTGTCAGCAGCAGCAGCAGCAGTAGCTGGTGCTGCCGCCCACGGCAGCAGACACACGGATCAGCAGAGACTCAGCTGGACATAAACGTCAACAGCCACTCGTAAGTCTTGCTTTATTTACTAACTACCCGTTTACTGAACGTAGTGATTTAATTCATGAGAAGCAACGTGACATGTAGGTTGTTGTAGAGCAGCGCAGCTAACGTTAGCTTGCTAATAAGCGAGCAATGCTAACTGATGCTAGCTAGCGTTAGCAACGTTTTTTGCTCAATATAAAATTGCCTTGCCTTGCCTTGCCTCAATCTATCTTAAAAGGCACTCGGTTTGCCAATATAATAAGTGTCAAGTTTAGTTACAGCCCAGTGACCCTGTTTGCATAGTTAAAAAATCCCTAATGCATTTTAATGTGCTATATTTTGAAGGATTTGGGAGGTGCAGCAACAGGCTTTCCCTGGCTACTCAGTGCCCCACTGCAGCTCACAGTGCAGCCTCAGACCTTCTCATCGTGAAGCAGGTAGTATAACATCACACATATAGAGAATTAATTAGGGCCACGGGCAATCGCACCGGGCACTGGTCCCAACAGCTATGAAATAGCTGCAGGGACCAGTGCCCGGGCGAAGCCCGGGCACTACTGTTATTGTGTGGATTTTTTCTTATTATTTTTCCACTTCCGGCCAACTTTCGGTTCGCTACTAGTCCTGCAACTCGAAGAGTTGCAGGACAAATTATATATCAAAATGTGCGTCCTGATCGGGATCGGTGTGCTATTACTTTTCTCAACAGTGTACGAATTATTCGCGACGTAAGTCGCGATTTACTGCGCAAAATTTTTGCATGTAAGTCAATGGGACGGGCGGGAAAAAAAGAGCGAAAAAGACCAATCATTGGAGTTTAACAAATGTCTACTGCTCAGGCATACTTTCACCTAGAGACTCCATTTAAACTTTAAACAGTAGACACAAGTCTTGTGTATTGTCGTATTACTCCACGTTTTGATAGGTCATATAGTTTTTGATCAATCCCTGATCAATGACCATGATCATTTTGGAGAAATTATGAGTTTATAATGGGTGTGTATTGGACAGAATGTTCGTGTCAGAGTGCGTGACATCATCGGTTAGAGTGGGAGAGAGTGAAGAAACATTCTGTATTTTTTCTGGATAAATTGCCACCACGGCCACAATTTACACTCTACAGACATAATTTTTTCAGAATTTGTAAGACAAACTTGTTATCTCTCATGTCATGTGCTCAAAATATCAGAGAGACTTACAGAATTGACAGAATCAGCCTCTGTGTGCGGCCACGTCTGTCTCTGCTCCTCATTGAGTCCAATACAAATATTTTCTGAGAGGAGCAGAACGGCCTGATGTTTTAAAACTGCCAGCGTCGCCAAAATATTTACTGTAGAAACACCAAATCGTACCGAAATTTTCAGTAAGTCCTTAGAGCAACGTTGATCTGTGTTTTGTTCTGATAGGAGTTACCGTTTTGTCATGCTAAGCCTAATTGTGAGGCCGGTTTAGAGGCAGAAAATGGCTGTTTTTCTCCACGTTTCTGTCTGTCTCAGCCTGCGGGGGCCCCTATCGCCGTGGTAACCTCTTTGATCCTCAGGCCAGGGCTCGTTAACTTCATAAACAATCCACCTGGCGCTCGTTTAAATGTTTATAAACACAGACACAGCTAAATCAGACTGACACAGGATGCAGCTACTAACTAACTATGTGACAAGTCAGTCACACACACACACACAGACTCTAGAGCCAGCTTCATGTGATTACAGTCACACACACACACACACACACACACACACACACACACACACACACACACACACACACAGGTAACCTAATGTGGTTACAGCTCCTCCATATCAGTGCTTATAGAAAGATGATCATGTGTCTGTCTGATCAGCTCTGTCTTGACCTTAAGATCGTGGGTTTGATTCCCATGTTGACAGAGATGGCACAACCCGCAGTAGCTCCCGTGGCCCATTCAAAATTTCCCGAGAGGAAATTTTCTAGTTATATATGCTACGTATGTATACTGTTGCATACAGGCGGTACTACTCCAACACTATCTAATAATAATAATACATTTTATTTATCTGACCTCCAGTTTTAATACATTCTGTGACAGAGCTGTTGTATGGGATTGCAGGTTGGACAGGGTATAGTAAACCAACCATTTACCTATTATCCTAGCTTTCCAGGCACAGCCCAATATGTGTCATGGTTCAAATTAATACGTAATTTTCTTTTTTCAGGGCTGCTGACAGTGTGCCAAACCCAGCTGATCTCTGTTTACTAACTGGCCGGCCTGTTGTGGGGAAACTGAAGGAAACATTGAGACGCAGGAGGGAACTTGTGCAAAAATAAAGCAGGTAAGAGTCTTATTGTGATTTCTGATGGAAAAGTATCATAACTTGTATTTTAGTTTGTATGTCTTGTGTTATTAATGTACTGTAATTTTCTGCCTTTCACATATGTCTCTCAGGTCTGTCAGCGTTTTTGGCTCCTCATGGGTTCTCTGAGAGTGGAATACTCCAGGTCATCACAGACTCTACGAGAGTGCAACACTGTCCTGTCCTCCTCTGCTGCTGCTCCCCTTTCCACATCCATCCAGAAGATCAACAAGGAGGAAGCTGTTGGCATCTTCACTGCACAGCATTCATGATTTAATACAGGACGTTGATACCTGCACAGAGGCTTTTCATATTCATAACACTCTATATATTTTTTAATGGGTCAGATGGTATATTTTTCTTTTTGATTATTAATAACATTTGGCACATCTGCATAATAGTTGCAGTGTTTGGTAAGTTAACACTTAACATGTGTTGTACAGGATGTGCTTAATTGTGTTAACTTTAATTCAAGAACATAATTTATGAAGGACATGTTGCTGCTGCTGCTGCTGCATGCTAGCCTGATGCATCAGCCGCTTATTTCATTACATTTCAAAAAGCGTCTGAACACGAGCCATAGGGATTCGTTTGCTTCCGGGAGGCGGTTGCTTACATTTGCTTCAACTAATCGCTGCTGCTTAGTGGTCACGTGTGCTATACACCGGTTAAGCTCATAGGTTAGCTTGAGCGCTTGAGTTCAACGGCTTCGCCTTCAGTTCCCCATCTGTTCGCTGATTGGTCCGTCCACCAGAGCGGACGGAGCAAACCGAAACGCATTGCTAGTGTCCTGACTACATTGTTGAGGCAAATGAAATTTGCCGGAACCAGTAGGCGGCGCTAGCCTGGCTAGCTGCATGCAGGTTTAACCGTCAAATGCAGATCTGACTGTTGGTACCCTTGTGTTAAAGAAAGAAAACCCTATATGGGCTCGGCCCAGTGGACAATCTGTCTGCTGTATGCAGAGTAATGGTATTCCTTTATTTTTATTTTTATCTTGCACTAATAGTATTTTAAAGATATTTATGCTGTTGCAAAATGTTGTTGAGTTACACTTGTGTACTAAATGTCAATAAAAGTCTTAAGTGTGTGTGTGTGTGTGTGTGTGTGTGTGTGTGTGTGTGTGTGTGTGTGTGTGTGTGTGTGTGTGCGCGCGCGCGCGCGCGCGTGTGCAACTGAAAGTTATTCCTAATATTTTGTTCACTCTGTAATCATAGGCCAGGTGAAAAATATTAGGGACACTAGTCAATAATATTTTGCACCTGGCCTATGATTACAGAGTGAACAAAATATTAGGAATAACTTTCAATATACTGCATCTTTACAACACTATCACGATATCAGTAATAAACATTCAGTAGAAAGTCATAAAATAGAACTCAGAGTAATAAACTATGTCTGCCTCAAACATACTCCTGTCTGCTGGCCTGGAGAGGTCCATGCTCCTGTCTGCAGTGCATGTAAGTAATAGGTATATTTAGGACAGTGTTTATCTCGCCCTTCTCTCTCTCTCTCACGGACGGTGACGGTAAAGTGCTCCCGTAGTGTGCACGGATATTAACGAGTATGAGACATGACGTAAACAAGCTCTTTAGTTTCTGTCATTGGTAAGTAGTACTCCGACCTGTATCAGATAATAAATACTAGTTTTTTAAACTATCATTTATGATACATGATAGTACTAATCTTCTGTACAATGTTGTGATGTGAGCGCAGTATTTATATCCGTAGCTAATGCGTATTGCTAAGCCACCGGTCTCTGACCAACTCTCCACTGACTGTCCTGACACCACAGTTCAATTTCTCTCTCCTCTGGCCATTAATTATCCCCCAGGTCTCTCTCTGCTCTCTAATGTGCACAATGGACTCGTAGTTTTACGGTTGTGGTCCGTCATATTTGTAATTATACACATTTAAATTTCCCTCGGGGTCAGAACCAGCACCAGAATCCTGTTTTTCTATTGTTCAAATCGACCGGTCTCCCTCCGCCTACGTCACTTCCGGTCAAGCGTTTTTCGATGCGGAAGTACGTTTTTCTCACAAAAACGGCTCCAAAAGCCTAAATAGTGTATTTATAAATATAATTTTGATAAAAACTTGTTCCTACATTATTTTCCGAAGCATTGGTTTAAAGGGGGGTCTAACCTGCAATATGCTCTTTAAGTACAACATGTAAAGAATTAGAATCTTGTAGCCTACACTGTAGCACGAACACCCATTAGTGTGAATAATAATTTCAGTAGGCTATAACATTAAATCTTGAAATGTAATTCACCTGTGTGACTGTACCAGGAAACAAATCATCACATTGGACCAGAACCCACTGTCCAACTTCAACGGTGGCCTCGGTGCTGTCTGGTTCCTCTTCTGTCCCCTCAGCTAACACATGGCACATGGTAGGATAGCACTCACAATTTTCCCCACAAAAGCAAGACACCTCCCGGCTTTGTGGATGTCAGCTGTAAGGGTGGATTTGAAAGACACACAAACATTAATATTGTATACTGACTAGGATACCATCTTCCGTGTACTTTTACTTCTACAAATGTCACCTGATGTATTTTCAGGTAGGTAGGTTGGGGGGAATCATTTCACTGGTGGCCTTTATCTTCTCCTCTGACGCTTTGAACAGAGTCACTGATGAATTGTTCTTCAGTTGCTCATATAGAGATTTGGCGTTTGGGATACTGGTCCCATAAGACACAATTCTGTCTGCCAGATTTTTTAAAGCCCCACCTACCCCATCTGGTGCACCTTTGCCGTGTGAAGCCTCAGTGAAGTTCCAGCTCACCCATTTAAATCCATGCATGAAGGATACAGTGGAGGCCAAGTAAAACAATGACCTATTCCTATACTGGGAAGTTGGGCCATCTGAAATGAAGTTTAGGTTGCATGCTTCAGGATACTTTTCTTGTACCTTAACACTGGGTCAAGATAAAGATCTAAGATACTTCGATAAAGTACCCCAGTGTGGAGGGTAACCTGATCATTTCCAGAGCCAAAATGGGTGTCCTTGATCTCTTTAGCATATTTGCAGCTGTAATTCTTGCTGTAATCAATATGAACAGCCACAGCATCATCTCTCAGGGTGTCTTTCATTGATTTTAACGTCAGATATTGGTGTTTCACATTGAAGATGTGAATAGCGAACGGAGGAAGAGCTTCGGAAGTTAGGGCCAACAGCCTCTCAATGGACGAGGTCCTACTTTCAATGAGAGTTTTCTTCATCTCCTTTTCCTCTTTTGATCCTTCTTTGAGGGTCTTCGTTGCCGTGATGGACCTTGTCGTCCACTCTTGCCAGGATACAATGTTCCCCTGGGTAAGAGGATCTAAAGACGTGGGAAAGGTCTTTTCCTTGCATTGTTGGCATCTGCCATACATGCAGGACATGTTACCTGCATCACACACACTAGCCTGCACAAGATCCTCGGGACTTTCATTTTCGGTGATACCCAGTTGTTGTAGCTTTTTAACTTTGTCTCAGGAATTCATATCAGGAATTTACCGACTCAGAACAAGATAATAACAATAAAATAACTGAATAAATAGGCCTTCTAACAACAAAAGTATCCTGTGTGATTGTGAATCATTTTATTTTAACAGTTTTAACAAAAAAATTGAAAAAGCTAGCTATGAAACATAACACAAAATAGGCCTATGAAGAGTGGCTTTGACTATTTATGCGCCATGGTGCGTTCACACCAAAAGCGTCGGGAGCGTCAGCAGCATGGGCAGCAGACTCTCTCAATGCTCTGTTCGCCGGCTGCCAGCTCCAGCGGCGAAAGGGGCGGGACTTTCAAGCAGCGCGGAAGATGTGTCCACTCAGGCACTCTCAATTTCTCCTGCTGTGAGACTCCCGGTCTGCAACTGGCTGCCGCCACCACGACGCTCCTCATTTGTATAAAGTTGAACTTCTCTCAACTTCTAATTTGACGCTTGACGCACGTCGACGCTCCCGATGCCCGTCGATGCTAGTCTCCATTGAAAATGAATGACATCTGGCCGCCGCGACGCTCCCGACGCTTTTGGTGTGAACATACAGTCACAGTCAGCGCAGGTGATTTCCCTTTTGCTCACGCAGTTTCCGCACACGGGTTTGTGGCATTTGGAGCAGGTGTCTTGGGTCTTGTTTTGGTTGCAGCTTCTTTTTATCTGGCACTGCCTCCGTTTTGGTAACTTAGGGTGCAACTCCTTGTGAGTGTCGCATCTGCACATTTCAGCATTTTTGAGCTGAACAGCTCCGCTTGCTGTTTCACGGAGGGGGGCAACTCACGCTTCGTTTTCCCCAGGGTTCTAACAAGGCTGGTCTTCTTAGCCTGTAAGGTGGTGGCCAGTTTGAGGGAAGTGAAGAAGTTGTCTGTTGTGACATTGCTTCCCTTCCCAAGGACTGGCTCCACCAGCCTCAGGACCACACTCTCTTCCATGAGCTGATCTCTGCTCTGAGTGTCCTCCTTTCCCAGATACAGAGCCCCGTTCAGCATATATTTACTGTCGACATCAGCAGCCAGCCAAAATTTAATGCCAAATTTATCGGGCTTGTTCCCCATATACTGAATGAATTTGCACCGGGCCTTAGTGGGGAACAGCTGCTCGTCGATGGTAATGTTGGCACCGGGCTTGTAGCAGGCTATGCTGTTATCTACAAACTTGCTCCAGGTGGCTGATATCAGGGCAAATCTGTCATCCTGTAGCCTCACACGTCGGGTCTCCTTTTTATCAAAGCACAGGAATCGCATGATTTCTCTGAAGCGATTCCTGGCCATGGTGTCCTTGAAAAATGGAAACCCCCATTTCTCCGACCACAGGCTGTCCAGCTCCATGTTTTTTGTGTAACCGATGTCATATCTGGCCCTCTGCGTTGTGTTTTCTCACGGCCTGCCCTAGGTGGGGCGACGATGCTAACCGCTTCACCAAGAGGTTGATAACCGCTTGGCAAGTTGGTTAGCACGTCCTTTATGGGTGAGTGAGTGCACATCCGTTACATTTGCACCCTGCGCTCCATGGACATATAGCAGGGCTATGAAGGCTTTCAGTTCAGCTGTCACCAAGATGCCGATGTGCTTCAGCCACAGTGCAGTCCCTGATATGCTTCAGCATGCCCACATCAAAGACACACAAAAAAGCCGTGACTGCATCCTCAATATTGCGCTTGGCGTGCACTGTGGGGCCAGCAGCTTCAGTGAGGACATTCTGACTCTGCCTTCTCCCTGGATGTTCAGATGGCTGAAAGACTGTCCATACAGTACCATCCTTCCCCATTTCCACAGCGGCCTGAGATGACTCCATCAGTGGGCTGAACACAGTGGGCTCAGGGGCACGCACTGGTTCAGGAAGGCCTATAACAACAAAAACAACAATAATAATAGCTAATAGCTTAATAATAACCGAATAATATGCCAGTGGATAAGGCAATAACAGTGGAGCATTACGCAGCACAGGACTTACACACTGGGGCCATAACACAACGGACATAATCTTACAGTTGGGTCATTACGTGGGGCAGCACAGGACAAAGCCTAGTAGGACATTACGAAGCACAGTCGGTGATCAGGACAGGACATCGGAGCTCACCTGATGCACCAGCTGTGAACGGAACATCTGGATCCATCTCGGATGACACCCAACTCCTTTTCCACGGCAGGGACTCTGACTCACTCTCTGAGGATGAACCATTTTCATTCATCCAGGAAAGGTCACTGTCACTTTCCACCTCGGACAGTTCCCCTCCATCAGAATCATCGCTGTCCAAGTTCTGAAGCATCTCCAAGGCCAAGGCAGCCGTCATACTTCTCTCCTCCCGTTTATTTATTATAGACATTGTCTGAAGTCTCCTTATCACTACAATGTTGATAAACACAACCGGCACTTGGCATAAACAATGGCCGTTGCTGAGCAACCAAAATTGCAACATTAACCGCGGAAAAATCTGTGCGGTCAGAGGGACCGCCCATAGTCGAAATAGGTAAAAGTGACAATATGTTCTTTTCCTTTTGTGTGATTAATTTAAAATTTAAAATTAAAATACATACACATTTAGGAAAAGTCAGGTACCAGCAGGATTGTATGTTTTTATTCAACAAAGTTATTACACATATAAATGTCAAATAGGTCAAATTGACCGCCGTGGCCGTTCTAGTGTTAATGATTAAAAAGGCAGAAAACAGAAGAAATGACATGAAGGCAGAAAACAGAAAAAATGACATGAGTAGTTCTGAGGAGTCCCTCCACATCCACAACCTCAGGTTATTACAGCCTTCATACAGTACAGAGTATACAGGGAATAAACACATGTGTTTTATTAATTCAGTTATGCTATTTTATTCCCTCCCCTGCAGGAGCTCTTTAGGTCCAGAGTGAATGCACAGCAGCTCAACAACAACAGGTGATCTGTAGGATCTGAATGTATGTAAATTATCATTAAAAAATCCACACTGACTCTCAGAGATGCGCACTCTGAGAGTCAGTGTGGATTTTTTCACATGATGATATTGAAAAGTAACTGTTCCATGATGTGACAATAAAATGAAATAAAATAAAATATAATGAAAAAAGCTCCAGTAGAATGCCATTTCAAATTATTTCTAACAACCTGACCCAAAATCAGATTTTAAGCAACTTGATTTAGATGTTTGACATATATATCTCTCCGTCTATATATGAAGAGCTCTTTTCCAAAACACTATAAATCCATTTTAGTTTTCCAGAAAATGACATTTTTTACCTAGACCCACCCATTTTGTTAATATTCAATTTATCCTGTTAAAATGATTGTTGGCTCAGTCTGAACATGTTGAACAATGATTATTAAATCAAACAACAATATTGTTGATCAAAAACTCAAAGTTTTTTTTTTTTTTTTTTTTCCAAAACGCTCTAAATCCACATTTTAAAAAAAAACAAAAACTGATGGTTTCTGTCTTGAAAAACCAACCAACATGACGTGAGAACATCACTGAGTTGCGTGTGTGTCTGTGTGTCTCTCTCTGTGTGTGTGTGTGTGTGTGTGTGTGTGTGCGCGCGCGTCGGGGGGGCGGGGTGCGACAGTAATGTAGTCTGTCCATGGTTACTTAACCAAAAGTCTCTTGACATGTTAAACAAAGAGAACTATGGACTATGGAAGTTTTAATAGTCAAAATACAGACGCTATCATGACGTGAGCACATGTTGCTGTAAACAAAACTACGTCTTTGCTGTAAAAAAAAAAAAAAAATTGATCGTTGATTCGGAGGACACCCGGCGTTACAGGCGGGGCCCCTACGGTGTGCAGGGGCTGTGGGGGTATAGCTACTTAATGGCACAGTGTCCACCACATTAACAGATATTTAACACAGAAACCAGAAACTACTGAATGAATGACTGAAAACAAACCTGGGTTCCGAGCACCGCCATGTTGGACTGCATGGAGCTGCTCATAGAATTCTGAGGAGAGGGAGGAGATGTCGCGTTTTGGCTAAAAATAGATTCAGTGCTTATCGCGGTTTGGAGGGGAACTGCATCTTGCGGTGCCTTTTAAACAGGTAAATGTAGCGATTTGACATGATACGTTGATGGAGCAGTGAATAGGCTCAGTACACAGCAAAATGGCGTGACAAACTCTTTTTTTTTTTTAAATTTGGCGTTTATCGTGTTTTGGAAAAGAGCTCTTTATATATACACATTATGTATAGCGAAACAGTGAAGCTGTGGACGAGATCCGCCCTGAGTA
>NW_028220906.1:0-2182 GCF_045865225.1 Trachurus japonicus | reverse complement strand
TTAAGATTAAAAACACTGAGCTGTAACTGGACCAAGATGGCCAAAGTGCTATAAGATTAAAGTTTAAAGTGTGCTTTGCAATGAGCTACCTCCTCCTCTTAGAGTTGAGGAGGGAGACAGCAGATGGGATGAAGGATTTTTTTTAATTTTTTATATCTGTTGGTTTTGATTGGTTGAAGTCTGAAAAGGGAACCAGAAGGAAGAAGCTCAAATTGTTGGTATAGTGGATGGGAGCTGTCAAACAGGATAGATAGTGCTTTATGTTGTACATATCCTGCAGGGTTTCTTGGTCCGTGCCAGTTATTTTACAGCAGACGTTGACCACTCTGGACAGTAAATTTTTGTTTTTGATATTAAGGGATTGGAACCAACAGATAAAAGAAAAAGTGAGCACATACTCAACATAAGAACGGTAAAACATGTTCAACAGGGTCCTGTCGACCTGGAATTTTGCCAGCTTCCTGAGACAGTTGGTGACTGTGATTACTTTGGTCATAGTTTCTTGCACGAGTTGATAACCTTTTCTTTCTTTTTTTTCGCCAATAAACGGTTTAACTTCAGTTTGAGATCTCAGTTTTTGTTTAGCGCATCGGACATCCAGGCCCAACCTCAGCCTCTCAGGGAGTTGTTTGGTTGAAGTTGCTACACACACACACACCCACACAGCATAACACAATCTTACAGAAGGGGTTGTTAGTCATGTAATAAAAAGTGCAACTCAAGATGAGTCATGATGAAAAGATAGATTAAAAGATGAAAAAAAGAAAGGAAAAAAAGTATGAATAAATGAATGAATAAATGAGTGAATCTAACGGTAATAATAATAAAAAAGGTCAGCCTGTACAAGGTCCTGGAATGGGAAAGTGAAATTATTGAGCTATTGAGTAAGTGAGTGTGGTGAGCAACAGGAAGTGGGTATTTGTAAAGAGATAAACAGACAGAGAGAGGGAGTGACGGAGCGAAAAACCTCAAACTCAGTAGATCGATGTGTGTTTATCGGAGGCCGCGTGTCTATATTTAAAACTGTGAAGAGAAACAGAGCCAGTGGTGATGTGTGGCTGTGTGTGACCTTTTCAGAAATTCTCCCAGTTTACTGAGTGAGAGGATGAAGATCTTGCAGATGATGGATAGTAACATGCTCAACACATTTTTTTTCTTGTTCTAGTCGGTCGCTTAGATACCTGAATTCAAGACTTTCATGGAGCTTACCAAAGGAGTCATCTCTTTGTTGATGTGCAACTATACCTTTAATTCATCCAGTGCACAAATGACTCACTAATTTCTCCCGCAGCAGTACTTTAAACAGTTTACATATCTTAACGGGGACAGTCTTTTAAATGTGATATAAGTGATGTTGCTTTGATGAAATCCTGCCTCTAAAGTAAAACTACTGAAGCCAAATCTAGTCTGTATCATTGGATCAGAGTTCCCAGTGTCTGGTACACTGTGAACTAATTTCCTCCAGGACAGGTGGGAGAGAACTGTTAATTATTGCAAACACTTTTATACGAGCAGCTGGGAAACAGCTACAATTGCTTTTTAATTGCAGTTTGTGATGTTGTTTTAGTGAAATGTGTAGTCAGAGGGGGCCGATCTGATCTGATGCATTGCTTTTTGCCTCCCCGTAGACAACCGAGGGTGTTTTGTCTTATACAAACCACTGTGAGCTCATCCTCTGACACAAATCACCCACTAATTCAGCAGTTACCAATATTTTCCAATGCATGGCCCACTTTAAAATCTGAAAACTGTTGGCGGCCCACATCCAATGCTATAAAGCAGGGGTGTCAAACATGTGGCCCGCAGGTCAAAACTGGCCCACCACAGGGTTCAGTATGGTCCACGAGATGAATCTGCCAAATGTGAAAATGACATTGAGGCAAGAAGAGACATAATATTGGTGAAATTGCAGATATTTTTCTCAAGATATTTTAGGTTGTTCCTATGAGACACTAAAGGCAAAAACACTGAGATTTTGGGCCATTTTTCTCCCTCACATGAATTCTTTCAGAAAAGTGGAAATAAATAGGTAGAAAATCCACATTAAGGTGGTTATTTTACTTCACTGTGTCTCTTTCGTCAGTAGATTTCTCCTAAATTCACCAAAAGTTAACATGCTACTGTGACATACTATGACCCATGTCATGTCAGGTAGCCTATCATTGTTCTGGAAATATATGCA
>NW_028220905.1:0-3384 GCF_045865225.1 Trachurus japonicus | reverse complement strand
ATACAGATAGACAGATAGACAGATAGATAGACAGATAGACAGATAGACAGATAGACAGATAGATAGACAGATAGACAGATAGACAGATAGACAGATAGACAGATAGATAGACAGATAGACAGATAGACAGATAGACAGATAGATAGACAGATAGACAGATAGATAGACAGATAGACAGATAGACAGATAGACAGATAGATAGACAGATAGACAGATAGATAGACAGATAGACAGATAGACAGATAGACAGACAGATAGACAGATAGACAGATAGACAGATAGACAGATAGACAGATAGACAGATAGACAGATAGATAGACAGATAGACAGATAGATAGACAGATAGACAGATAGACAGATAGACAGATAGATAGACAGATAGACAGATAGACAGATAGATAGACAGATAGACAGATAGACAGATAGATAGATAGACAGATAGACAGATAGATAGACAGATAGATATCCTTCATTGTCCCATAGGGGAAATTATTTGTTAAAGACACAGACTGTATAGGCCAGTGGTTGGCTGTTGTCGGTGTGTTTTTTTAAATTAGCGGGTTTGATTCTTATGTCGGACGTCTCGCTAGGGACTCTTCCGGTGACAACGCTCTGGCCAATCAGTGGAAGGCAGTCGGTTGACGTCACATTTTAAGACAGACAGACAGACAGACAGACAGATATACTTTTTTATTATTAGACTCCAGGTCCATTTAAAAAGACACATAAAATAGTTTGTCATTTCACACACAAAAAAAATCGTAATCGAAAATCAATTCTTGAGAGAAGAAAATTGAGATTTTATTTTTGGGCAAAATGGAACAGCCCTACATCCAGGCCTGGAATTTCGTCATTTTAGGGGCAGGGCCACTTGGCCTTAGGTGTTGTCATTTTTTTGAGGGCACAAAGGCCAAAAGCCAGGGCAGCAAGGCCATAAAATAAAACAATGATTTTAAATCCACGTCTTAAATGAATTTACTAACTACCGGTATCTGTTAAATTAATACATAAAACGGGCTCAAGCAAACCAGAAATTTTCTACTTTAAATTCATTTATGTATTTAATTTTTTGCACAAGGGTCCAGTCCTATGCAGCTATATGTTTTGAAATTCCTATCTTACTTGTTCACTATTGCACTGGAGCGATATGAGAAAAAATCCTATCACGATAATATTTTTCATATCAGTAGACATCAATTTATATCACGATATAACTCAAATCACTATTTTGGTCAGGCTTAAATATTCCCTTATCGTCACAAGTGAGATTTTAAGTTATGATTATCATTTTTTTTATTTTGTGATTTTTTTTTCCTGTCAAAAATTAAACATGACAGATGTAATGATGAACATTATACAACAGTATCATATAAATAAAACTGATGTTAGTATAGTAGCTTGCCTGGGTCTGGGCAGTGTTCAGGTCGGCACAGTTGATTTTACGCCCGAGTGCAGTGCGTTTGTGTCGGTGTGAACACAACAGTCGCTCTGGGCTGAGCAGCAGCAGCAGCAGCAGCAGCAGCAGCAGAGCGGCCGCACCGTGACCGCGTCCGTGTTGTGTGAACGCGGCCGGACGTCGGTCCGCTCCAACTGTCTAGCGTCTCCATTGTGAAAGTTTAGCGTTACTTCAGAGTTAATCACGCACCACGCATCTTTTCACGGTCAGCCATCCGAGTTCTCCTTGACTCCTTCACATTTTCTTCCGAGGCAAAACTCTTTTTATTTTTTCTATTTTTTACCGGCGGTTACTCTGCTGACGTACACGGCTGTAGCAACCCAAACACTAGCACGTGTTGACATGTTGTGGCTGGGCTCTTTTCCAGCCACATGATTGGTTCGGCGGGTGGGGGGTGTTTGATGAAGTCACCTGGTTGGCCGGCGATCGATTGGTCGTCAAACTGTTGTTATAGCCGCCCAAGCGGTTTATGCCAGGCTCAAATCAAACCCACCCCTGACGATGCTGCTGCCAGAATGGCATCAAAATACGCATTGCTTTTTCTTCAAAGACGCAGGTGTCAAAGCCGTGTTGGTAGGAAAGAGGCAAAGGAGAAAACCGCAAAATCAACCGGGGCAGTGCGGGTGGGGCATCAAGGCCACTGTGGCCTTAGGGCAGATATTTTTTTCAAGGGCACAAGGCCAAATCGGACAGGCACGAGGGCCATGGCCCTCGTGGCCCTCGTGAAATTCCTGCGCTGCCTACATCCATGTTAAATTAGCTTTTTAGCAAACATGGATCACATCCACCAACAAATGGTTTAATATTGCACAGGTTGGGGCGTTGTTTAGCTACAGTCCTCGCTGCAGCCGGCCCCAGTTCGACAGAGGTGGAATGACAAAGGACACACCGGGGGCCTTTGCTGCATGTCATTCCACCTCTGTCTGCCTTACTATTTCCTGTCTATATCTAATTATCTCTACTGTCCTGTCTATTAAAGGCAAAACACTGTTTTCATGAAGATGCAGATGTACCTAGTATTATATGCTACACAAACCTATAAACCTGTTTTTTGGGAACAGCAGCGCTCCAAACTGTTCTGGGGGATCGTGGTTGAAAGCTTGTCTGTCCACTTGCATCTTTCTTCGTTTACTCCCACCATGTCTTTGAATGACGTAAAACATGATCGCAGATAAATTTACCTGGTTTACCTGATATTCATGACATTTTATTGTTTCCATAAGGCATTTTTAATTCGATATAACAGAATGCCCATAAAAACGTGTGGATGGAAACATAGTTTATGATTAAGATTAAGATATACTTTATTAGTCCTTGACAGGAAACTTGTCTTGGGCACAAGTGCTGACACAGCTGCATCTAAAACCACACATAGCGAGCACATGGTACTCATACATCTGCACATTCACATGTACACATAGTGTACGCACACATCCACATACACACAGAGAACATAATTACGCATGGTGTACACATACATGTCCATATACACACAGAGCATAATACACAGAATATATATATTACCCATGGTGTACACATACAACTATGCAACAACCAGAGAGCCGCAGAAGGTATGGTGCGCGTGGAGCACATAGACAACCACCATTATTTCGATTAAAATAATAGAAAAATAAAAAGAAAATAAGATAAAAAATAAAAATAAGACTCAAACGTCCGTGACACCTGCTTCTACTCTACTATGGAGGAGGCAGGGCCGGTTTTTTGTTAAGAAGTACTATAGAGGTGGGAATGAACGTGGGAACGTGAGGTGGGAATTATGGTGGACCCCTTTTATATGACATCATCATTTATCTATTGATAACATGAAGACATTAGATTGACATTGATAAGAGCAGTTTTAAAGCAGAAGTAAGCGGAATGTTTGTGTTAATATAAGTCTTAAATAGTTATATCTTCCGACAGCAATC
>NW_028220904.1:0-20457 GCF_045865225.1 Trachurus japonicus | reverse complement strand
ATATCTGTGATGACCCGGCTGCTCTACCTGTTCTCATTTCCACCTTCAATAAATAAAGAGGTAACCAGCCGTTCACTCTCCTCTAATGGATCTATTTTTAGCACCCCTGCTTTTCTAATTTAAGACATTACTTCCAGCTCTGAGCAGGAGTTTCTGAATGTCACTGAGTTTCCTCCTCAAAAAGAGTTTTTATTCATTTATTTTTTCAGATTGTGCCATAATGCTGTGTGCACTTTGGGGGATTTGGGAGATGCAAATAGTCACTTCAATAAATGATGGCTGGTCTGACCTTTGGTTACTAACCACACAGATAGTGATATAATTCAGTCTGAAATGTCTAAAATCCATTTCAGTTTTTCAGTCTTGGGCTGATGAAGTGAAGTCTATACAACCTATACACGTGTTTCCTACTTCATGAAGCTTCACTGAAGAGGAACATGTGAAAATGAGTTTCCGCCCAGTCTTTCACAGTTTACTGTTCAGAGGAGCTGTTTTCTAATAATAAACACACACTAAATGAACAGGAAACAATGTGACAAAAAAAAGAGCTCCTTTGTGACTTTGAATCGCAGTATGGATTCAGGTGCAAAGGAAAATACTAATTAGATTAAGAGTGAATTAAGAGTAAATGATCTGTAATGTGCGAAGAGGAACAGAATAAAAAGTGTAATGTGGGTCAGTGGTAAATTAGGATCAGAGGACTGATGGGGACGACCACTGGGGGGAAGGAGCTGCTGCAATGCTCGGTGGAGCGCATCATCATCCTGAGTCTCTGGCTGACCACTGGAACAGTGTTTAGAGTGAGAGCGCGACGCTGTGTGGGTTTTTGAAAACATCCTCCTCTCCACTGCTACAGTACATGCAGACAGTCCAGCTCCACCCAGGGGATCCAGTCGGCCTTCCCAAATCACTTTTGTTGAGTCTGGAGGTGTCGGCCGCCGTCAGGCCTCTGCCCCAGCGGGCCAGACACCTGGAGGCCCCGAGGAGACTCCGGCTCTTCCTGTAGAGAGCCACAGAGTTCTTCTGTTCCAGTGAACACCCAGGTGTGTGTCCTCCATAATCAGACAGTGGCTTTCAAAAGTCTATAGTCAGTTACTTTAAAGGCCTTGTCCACACCCGGGTTATTTTGCAACCAAAGTTTTGTTTAAGGTATACAGTAATATGTAGGAATTCCCCCCATCTAGCGGTGCGGTTGCATATCTGAGCGTATTCTTGATGTTGCATTCATGTGAAATCGGGCAGACGTCAGACAGACAACAGACGCTGCATGTAACAGGATAAACATGCATCCATGTAAACAAGTGGTCCGCCAGCACGAGGCAAAACAATACAGGCGTGACAATATGTTGTCATGGCGATGTCGTATTGTTTACCTGACCCACGTTTTACCGTCTTTCTCTCGTGGAGTAAAATGACATCCGGTTGGTTTGCCGACGGCCGTCTGCCTGACTGCACCTGAATGCAACATCAGTGCCTCCGTCCTTCCTCACACTACACAGTGATGACAGTTTTAACAGGCGCTACCTGGAAAACGTTCTCCCCGAGCCGACAGCTCTGGTGAGTTTCCGTGGTTACCTACGGTCACGCTGCCACTGAACGTAAAAAATGGAGATGCAACATGGCGGCCTGGGTTCGGTGCGCCCCCCCTTGTATATTTGTAACGACTTGTAACAACTCATTCTAAGGTACGAGAAAGCTTTCATTTGTATGCGGGTGTGATTCGACTTCAGTGAAATTTTTGAAAGCAATATTTGATTTTTGCTAATAAAAAGCCAAATAGGTTACATAGGTTACTCTGCCTGACTTTAAGCCTCAGGCAGAGATGAGAAACAGGTTCAAGAGGTAGCTCACTTTCCCTCCAGCTCCACATCCCCAGTCGCCTGACTCACACAACATCATATGAGTCGGTATTACAGAATGTAACGTATTACATTTATATCAAGAACGGTGTTGATATGCATATCATCGATGGATAAAATATACCGTCCACATGTTATCGTAAAATCTGCTACCAAGTGATTCAATGTACATATGCCACAGCAATAGGTGGCGATGTATGGGAAGGTAATGTATGGGTAAAATGGGAAGGGTGTTTTAACCAATCAAAATTGTTTAATATCGTCCAGAACAACAGCAACTTTGTCACGTCCATTTTAATTAGCAAGCTAACGTTAACTCTAGCTAACAACTTCTACGTAGTAGAGGAGCTGCTCTGACATTAGTGGAAATAATCGCAGTAGTCATATCCACATGCAACCGCTGAACCCGGTTTCAGTGTTCCAAAAGCACGGTTGCTTGTGGACGGAACAGTAAAACCAGGAACGCATGTTCACGGTTGCAAAGTAGCCTAACCCGGGCTGGTGTGGGCCTTAAGTCAACTTAAAGTCACAAAAGTTACGAGGGCTCCTGTCCTGTTGATCAGGGCTCCCGGTCAAGGCCAAACTACAACATCCATCAAAACATGTCAAACCAAGTCAGCATTAACAAACACTTCTCAGCTGTGATGGTTTATATATTCACACTAGAGAAGAGAGATGTGACTTTGAGCCTCAGGCAGAGATGAGAAACAGGTTCAAGAGGTGTTAGCTCACTTTCCCTCCAGACTCACACAATATCATATGAGTCGGTATGTAACGTATTACATTTATATCAAGAACGGTGTGGATATATCATCGATGGATTTATCTATTACATAGGCCTATACCACTCTATCATATAGCTTATAGCTCATTCATTTTGATCAATTAGCTATCTTCCCAATTTCATAGTGATTTGAGACTTTTACGGGGTGTTCCCACCAAACGCGATGAACGCGATTGAATCGCGCGTCAAATGAAATCGCGTCACGCTAGACGCTCCAGTTTTGACGCTGGTTCAATATGCAAAAAACGCCTCGTCGCGGCATCGCGTCGCGCGACGAGCCCGCCCAAACAACAACATTTCTCCCACTATTTCATTCTCTGGCTGAGATAACCACCGTCGCTGCACTGTTCCTGTCCCTGTAGATGGGAGAGGAACAGCGGTGTGGGTCTCTGGCTGCAGGAGGAGGAGGAGGAGACGGCTCCGTGAACTACTGTGTGACTGACCGCCTGTTGAGTGCTTTGGGACGGGGCGGCCGGCTCGCAGCGCCCGCTGGTTGAAAACAGCAGTGATAACGGGCTTTCAGGTCCGAATCTCCAAATCAGAAACGTTTGTAACAGCACCGGAAAAGCAACAGTGAAGAGCTGTGGCTTTGCAGCAGCTAATGGGGATCTGAATAATAAACTAAACTAAACCAGAAAACTTCTAATATTGTCAATAGACTCGCTCTGACTAAACTGCCAAGGGAACACCAGTACGTCCGTACGTCAGCACGTCGGTGACGATCTCAAAGCTGATCGGCTGTCGCGGCACGTCTTCACGCGAATTCGCCGCAAAAGTTCAATTATTTGAACTCGAGCGATGAAGCGTCATCGCGCCGGGCGACGCGATGGAGGCGATTTTTCGCGGCCAACGCGTCCATCGCGTCGCGCTATCGCGTCCATCGCATCGCCCGGCGCGATGACGCGACTAATCGCGTGTTTGCATTGACTTTACATGTAATCTCGACGCGCGATGAAGCGTCATCGCGTTTGGTGGGAACACCCCGTTAGACTAGCCTGATGTTTGGCTTTGGACATAATATGTAACAATATAAGTATACACACATGTGGTTGAGACATGGGTTTCATATGCAATTTTTACATTCTTATTTCAAATTCAATATATGCATATATTGAATATATTTGCATAGAAGGATTTTGGGCCACAGAACCATTCTTCTAATCAAAACACCAGGCAATACCTAAAAATTCACTGTTTCCTCTGTGGAAAGTTAAAGGGATAGTTCAACATTTTGGCAAATGGCCCATTGCCATAATCCCTATAGTTTTAGGAGTAGGATCGTTATTTTTAATTGTTGGTGCAAACTATTTTTAGAATGGCGGAGCGGAGCCGCAAGCTGCTCAGAGCTACGCTACGGAGGCTAATTGGATTTCTTGGTTTCCCTCATCAAACTCATCAAATACACAATCCAACAACTCCAAAACGCTCTGGTGGACAAGTTGTGACCTGTACATTCACCATGCTATGAGGTAATAACGAAGGTTACGATATTGTAACCCTAGTTATATTAACACAGGCGGAGCCCTCTACTGGACTCTATGGGTATATCTCTCCTCCAATCGCGTACGCGCGATGGCCCACTGAAATTTGCATGTACGTAGCCGGCCAGTATGGCGTGCCTACCTTTCCCGCCCTTAGCGGGCTATATAAGCAGATGCACCGCCAGCTGCCCTCATTCCACCAAACTTCAGCGTAAGGCGAAAGAGCGGCAGGGCCCTAAGTAGAGGGCTCCGCCTGTGTTAATATAACTAGGGTTACAATATCGTAACCTTCGTTATATCTCACACAGGCTTCGCCCTCTACTGGACTCTATGGGTACAGTAGGCGAAGCCCCGATTTATGTACTCCCTGCCGCGGGAGAGGCTCCGCCCACTGACCACACCAGCTACCGGTTAGGTACCAAGACCCAGTCACCACTTTATTAATTTTAACCACCGTATGGAGTGATAACGGGTCCAACTTCATCCCAGTTAGCAGCACCTGACTAGGCTGGGTGAAGTTGTGGTCTAACCTCGCAGGGGTCTCAACCCTAGACCTCCTGCGCACCTCATTGACAGTGTCCTAGCAGAGCACAGTCCAATGCAGGTGCATGACACCCTGTGGGGATCAAGTATTTAAAACACTTGACACATCCTTCCTCTCACATGTCCTGTGACCCTACAGTGAGCACAGACCTGGAGAAGGAGCCTGATACATCCAAGAGATAGAACCTTATGAACGGGCAGGGTGAAGACCACGATGCCGCCGTACATATGTCCTCAACACTCGCACCACTGAACAGGGCCGTAGACGTCGCCACACTTCTTGTGGAGTGCGCCCGGACCACAGTGGGCGGTTCTCGACCCGCTTGACTGTAGGCTGAGAGGATGCATTCACACAGCCACCTCGCCAAGCGTTTCTTGGACAGGGCTCTGCCAGCCGTCCCGTCACCATAACACACAAACAACTGGTCGGTGTTCCTGACAGTGGCTGTTCGGTCGACATAGTATGTCAACGCGCGCACAGGGCATAGGAGATGCAGTTTCGCCTCCCTCGAATCCTCATGAGGGGGAGGGTGAAAAGCCTCCAACTGGATGATTCTGGACCGAAATGAGCTCCTTATGTTCTTAGGAAGAAAGGAGGGGTTCGGTTTAAGGATGGCACCACTGCGGTCCCCGCGAAGGAGTAAACAACTCGGGTGGACTGACAGGGCACACAATTCGCTCACTCTCTTGGCTGACGTCAAAGCAAGAAGCAACGCTGTCTTGAACGACAACACCTTTAAGGAGGAGCGTTCCAAAGGCTCATAGGGGTCCCTTGTGAGGGCCTCGAGTACCAGTGGCAATTCCCACTGTGGTACAGAAGTGCGTATCACTGGTCGTAGCCTTCTGACCCCCTGCAGGAACCGTTTTACCAGAGGGTGGGCGAAGACTGGACCTCCGCCCAACCCTTCATGGCATGATGAGATGGCTGCAGCGTAAACCTTAACAGTCGCGTGAGACAGCCCTCTATCAACCAAAAGCTGTAGAAAGGAAAGAGTGTCTCCCACTGAGCATGTCAGTGGGTCCACTTCCCTCTCTTCGCACCAATGCTGGAAACCTAACCACTTAGCCCTGTAACAGGCAATGGTGGATCCAGCCCTAGCCGCTTGGATGGTTTTCACCACCTGCGCAGTCAGCCCAGTCCGCATTAACCTGTCCCTTTCAGGGCCCAGGCTTGAAGCGACTGGCCCAGGATCGGCAGCGCCTGTATTGCGCCTGCCTCCTGTGACAGCGCCCCCCGGATTTGGGGAATGGGCCATGGTGGGGCCGCCATCATTGTGGTCAGCTCTGCGTACCACGGAGCCGACCGCCGGTCGGGAGCCACCAGAATGACCCTCAGCCGCTCCACTCTCACTCTCTCCAGTAGCTGGGGGATGAGACGGAGGGGGGGGAAGGCATAAAGTAGCCCTCTTGGCCATGGAGCGTGTGCAAACGCGTCCACTCCCAAGGGTGGATGGTCTTGCGGGCTCAGGGAGAACCAATGGGGGCAGTGGGTGTTCGACCTGTTGGCAAACAGGTCCACCGTTGCCCTCCCGAATCGTGTCCAGATCTGCTGTACCACTTCTGGTTGCAGTCTCCACTCGTCTTCCAGGGGGCCGCCCCTTGACATGAGGTCGGCCCCCCTGTTCTCGATTCCTGGAACGTGGAGGGCTCTCAGAGATAGTAGGTGCTCTGAAGCCCATGACCACAGGTTCTCCGCCATCGCTAACAGGGCAGCGGAATGTACACCGCCCTGTCTGTTGATGTAAGCGACTGTGGTGCGATTGTCGGTCCTCACCAACACGTGTCTCCCCCTTAACAGGTGACTGAAGTGTTGGAGAACCAGGAACACTGCCTGTAACTCGAGGAGGTTGATGTGGCGGTCCTCCCCCGGAGGCCACACACCACCTATCGCCCTCCCCAGGCAGGTGCCTCCCCACCCCATCAGGGAGGCGTCCGTGAACACCGACGTGTACGAGGTCACTCGTCCTAGTGGTGTCCCGGTCAACAAATGTCGTGGGGACCCCCAGTACTGCAGGTTGCCCCGCACTGTTGGGGGGACCGTCAGCAGCCGAAACTTCTGCCTCTTGAGGTCTAAGCGTAGGCTGGCGAACCATCTCTGCAGGCGACGCATGTGCAGCAGTCCTAGTGGAACCACCGGGTGAGCTGCTGCCATGTGCCCCAGTGCTTGCATGACGGTCAAGGCTGTGACACGTGGACCCTGTTGCAGCTTGAGAACCTCCTGCTGTAGGGCTGTCCGTCTGGACTCCGACAGAGTGGCTCTCAGGCTGACAGAGTCGAGCACAATCCCCAAGTATTCGGCCCGCTGGTTTGGTTGGGGGTTGCTCTTCTTCCAGTTGATGGCAAAACCCAACTTGGTCAGGTGAAGTATCAACTGAACTGTGTGAAAAATGGCCCATTGTTTGGACCTGGCCATCACGATGAGGTCGTCCAGATAAAAGAAGACCCTCATCCCCTGGCTGCGCAGCGGTTGTAGCGCTGCGTCCACACATTTGCTGAACGTACGAGGGGCCAGGGAATAGCCAAATGGCAGCCTGTTGTATTCGTAGGCTGTTCCTTGGAATGCAAAACGCAGGAACTTCCTGTGTTTTGGTGCCACCTCGACGTGAAAATAAGCGTCCTTCAAGTCGATGGTTGAGAACCAATCGCCTGGTTGGACGAGTTCCAGCAGCCTCCTTGTGGTTAGCATGCGGAACGTTTTGCGACCGATACGTGTGTTCAGGGCACGGAGGTCCAGGATGGGTCTGTAGCCCCCTGTCTTTTTGGGAACCAAAAAGTATGGGGAGTAAAAACCTCGTTCCTTGTCGTGAAGAGGGACAATTGACACGGCCTGTTTTGATAGCAGGTCCTGAATTTCCCCTTCGAGGAACTCTATCTCTTGTTGAGAGGATAGATTCATCTCTTGTATTCCCCTGAACGCTGGGGGGAGCCCGCAGAACTGGAGAGAATATCCTAGTCTGAGGGTCCTGTCCAGCCAGTCTGTCAATACGCAGCTGCTCTGCCATGCTTTGTAAAAACACGTGAGAGGACGCGCAGACAGCTGTGGAGCAGCTTCTAGAAAGCTGTGGTACACAATTTCGGCCCTCTCCGCCGCCAAACCCGCCATAAACGGGAGTTTGGCCCATGGGGGGCCCTCTGTGAAAGGGCTGAGTCGTCCCTGAACGCACCAGGCCCGTTGTCCGAGCTCGCGGGGCCGTCCGTGAACGCATCTCTGTTGTCCGAGCCGGCGTGGTGTCACCTGAACGCACCACCGCCGCCCGGCACCTCGCCGTCATGACGTCCCTGCTGCTGTTAGATCCGCCCGTGGAAATAACAGCCACAGGACCAGAGCGGTCAGACACGTTGGCCGCTCCACTGCTGTTTACCGGGGAGACAGTTCGTGTTAGCCCGGCCGCTTCACTGGAGCGGCGCGGGTTAAACGAGCGTGAAGCAGCCGTCTCATTGTCCGGAAACACAGCCCTGCCGTGCTGCTGTGAACGATGCTTGTCACCGCTGTAGCCGTTAGCTCGGCGGTGACAATCATCGCTCGTCAGCCGGTCAACACGCTGAGCCGGACCTACCGTGGAAGTGACACGGTGTCGGCTAGCAGCGCGCGGGGCTAACTGTGTGGTCGCTACAACCAGTGGGGAGCGATGTTTTCTTGTGCAGCCTCGCCGGTTGTAGCGCTCATAGAGAGGGACAACGGTAGCTTTTACCCGGTTGACAACGGTGCTCCGCTCTACCGCGTCTCCCACAACGGGGACGGTAGAGGGTGTGTTGTGTGAGTGTGCTTGTGAAACCGTGACCGGGGGGCCTTGCTTGCCGGGCCCGCTGCGGGGATGTGACGGTGTAACACAAGCCACCGGCAGCCTGACCGACGGTGTAGCGGTGACTACACCGGCCGGGGCTGCGCGGCAAGCGGGGAGCATGGTGGAGGTGGGAGGGGGAAATTTTGCTCTGTTAGTGGAGTAACATGTTTTAATAAAAACATTTTTCACATCCACAGAACAGTGAACACAAGCAGAACATACAGAACCATATGAACAATGAGGGAGGGCGGCGAGGCAGCCTGCCGGTGCCGTCCCTCCCGTTAACTGTCACTTTGGTCGCTGTGTGCCCCAGGACAGCTTCGGCCTGGGTGTGCTGCGAGCCGCCGCGGGACGAGACGCGCTGGGGTCCCGTGCGGGGCGTTGCTGAGGCGGGCCCGCTGGGGCTGGCTGTGGGTCAGCTGGGGGATCCGCCGCGGAGAAGCCTCTTCGCTGGCGGCGATCTCTCCGCCTCGCCGTGGCGTTGCGGCGGGGCAGCTTGACCTCTCCCTTCTGCTTGGCGGCGACAGCGAGCGGTAGATGACGGCTCAGCTGCGCCTTTTCCTCCTCCAGCCTCTTTAGCCGCTGCGTCACCGTAGTGAGGGAGCCAAAGAGACCATCAGTAGAGACCGGTGCAACCAGAAGATCCTCTCGGTCCCTTCTGGGGAGGGCGGTGAGACCTAGCCAGACGTGGCGAGAGCCGACGACCGACAGTGACATCACTCGTCCGGCAGCAGTAGCAACTCCCTGTATGAGGTTGTTCATCTGACCGATGGTCCGGTCGAGAAACTCCATAGTGTCAGGGGAAGGGGGGGCGTCGCGCGGGAGTGAAGCCGCCGCTGCTACGCCCAGCACACCGAGGTTGTTAGCTGCTGCTGCTAGTTGCGCGCCCAGCTGGAATATCTTGTCAAAATATTCCAGCGTGTCCTTATCCTGCTGCAGCGGTGGTAGTGGCTTTCTGTGCCCTGACCAGCCGGCTGAGTGTGGGATAATGAGCGCTGCCAGAGCTTCTTCGAGCGGGGGCACACCGGGGAACACAGTCTCCGTCTCGCCCTGCACACGCAGGAAAGGCGCCATCCCCGTGACTGTCGCCTTGGTCCTCAGCGGCTCCTGCCAAGACGCCTTCACGCATAGCCAGATGTCGGGAAGCGCTGGGGAGACGAACACGGGCTGGGGTGGTTGAGCCGGGCCGTAGAACCCCTGGCGGAGGCGGCTCACCGGCTTCGGGGGCAGCGGGGGGGGCAGGGGAAGCCCGACACACTCCGCTGCAGTCGTCATGACTCTCGGGAAGTCGAGCTTGATAGAAGCGGCGCCAAACACCGTCGAGCCGGCGGAGAGGGAGAGTTCATCCTCCTCGTCTCGTAGCGGCGGCGCATCTGCAGCAGAAGCTGAGGCGGGTCTGGGCGGCGAAGCTTCATCAGGCGGCGTGGAGGTGGTGTACGCTGGAGCGGCATCCTCCTCCTCCATGGCGTCGTCCTCCGACTCCCGCTCTTCCTCCTCACTGCCATCAGGAGACAGGGTGAGAAGAGCTTCACCGCCGGTGAAGTAGTCCGCTCGCTGCTGGCGGCGAACCCGGGGGATGTCTCGGCAGCACGGGCAGGCCGGGCGCTGCTCCAGCCCGGCGGTGGCGTGCTTCCTCCCGAGGCACTCGAAGCAGAGAAGATGTGGGTCTGCCGGCGCGATGATGCCGTTAGGGCAGGCCGGGCAGTTGCGTTGTTCCTGAAGCGGCGACTCCATCCTTGGAGCTAGTGTGACAGTGGGCACTCGCCGACGCTGAAGTAAAAAGGAATGAGGGCAGCTGGCGGTGCATCTGCTTATATAGCCCGCTAAGGGCGGGAAAGGTAGGCACGCCATACTGGCCGGCTACGTACATGCAAATTTCAGTGGGCCATCGCGCGTACGCGATTGGAGGAGAGATATACCCATAGAGTCCAGTAGAGGGCGAAGCCTGTGTGAGATATAACGGAATGTTACAAGACAAAGTTGTTTTTAAGGTAAATTTGTGCAAAACCGCTGATGCGCGTTTCCGTCAGGGGCAGTTTTTCGGCCTAAAAAAATGTTATGGATTATGGCAATGAGCCAATTTGCCAAAATGTTGAACTATCCTTTTAAGCAATGTAAAATTCTGAAACATTTTCTATTCTGTTTCGTTTATTAAGGATAACATATATTTTTTTAATAAACTCCATCTTCACTCTTTACCTTTAATAAATATGCAAAATCTGTTCTGCTTCAACACATTAATATTTTGAACATATTTTGGATGGACGGCTTCTCTCTCTCTCTGATGTGGGCGGTTGAAAGCTGGCTGTCTGTCAGATGACAGATGGCGTTCTCCAACACCACACGGTGCCCGCAGCCTCTCGCTCACCCTACATGCTGGTCACCTCTTTAGCCCTCTCACATAAGGCGACAGACGGTTCCTCAGACTGACACCATCACTCATATCGTGCATCTGCCCCAAATCATCAGCCCACTTCCCTTCCACTCCACACTGAGCCTATACATAGCCTGGCCTGTACTCACTTTTTTTTTCTTCCTTGGCTACAAAGGCGCTGTAAATAGGCCTGGATGTAATGGCTAACTTGTTTGTTGTCCATGACTTTCAAATATTGACACCGGTCGGGTGTTTAGAGTGTTTCGGTGCCTGGACAGCTGCGCGGCAAAGATTTGGATGCGTTTCCCGACACAGTGAACGCACGTGGTGACAGCTGTATTAGCACTTTAAAAAGGAAACTTCTACCAAGGAGCTGCCAACATGAGACTTGTGATGCAGAACACAGAAAGTCTGCTGGACAGGATGTCTGACACAGACAGAGCTGCCGTGTTTCAACGCAGCTTCCTCCCCTGCCGGGAGCGTGAGCACACATGATAAGAACATCAGTGTAAACTGAACGTGAACCCTCTAAACGTAAATCACATGCAGATCTATGGGCTCACAAACAGATACTGAGTTTTCTATCTGTGAGGACAGGATAGGGAGTGAAAGATTGCATGGCAAACTGTAAAAACTAGTATCAGCTTGTTGTAATGTACATGATAAAACTACACTGAGCTTGCTTTTGAGTCGTCCTATGGATCAAACACTGTGTAAAGAGTAGGTTCAAGTGTTTATTTGTTATCTTTTTCTCTGATAACTCTGCCGTTCCCTCCTCTTTTTGACTGTTTGTGAGTGATCGAATTAAGTATGTTACATTTCAGGTAAGCACTTTGAGAAACCAAATCTGGCCAGGTTTGATGGTGGCCCCCAGTGGGCAGGGCTTATTTCTGTCAGGATATTACTGGTATTAACGATAGGTAACACTTTATAATAAGTACACACTATTAAGCATTAGTTAAGCATTAATAAATATTGAATTCTTCATTTATAATGCATGAATACTCATTAGTATGTAGTTTATAAATACAGTTTGTGGTTATCAGTGATGAGTAAAACATTTTTAACTGTGTTTATAAACTACATACCAATGAGTATTCATGTGTTATAAATGATGAATTCAGTATTTATTAATGCTTAACTAATGCTTAACAGTATGCACTTTTTATAGAGTGTTAAATTAGATGAACAGAAGAGCATTGTGATGTTGTGACATCACAACGTTACAGAGGTCCTGACAGCTCATCTTTAGGCTGAGTTGGTAAATATAGCCTGGGTGCAGATCCCTGTGGACTTCAATTTTAATACTTTCACAGTATTACAACAGAACATAGACCTGCATAATGGTGGAATTATAATGTGTTACTGAACGATAAATCAGATAAACAGAAGAGCATTGCGTTGTTGTGACATCACAGCATTACAGAAGCCCTGACAGCTCATCATTAGGCTGAGTTAGTAAATATAGCCTGAGTGCAGTTCCCTGTGGACTTCAATTTTAATACTTTCACAATATTGATACAGAACATAGACCTGCTTTATGATTGAAAGGATAAAAAAACAGAATGTGGAATTGTCCCTTTATACAAAATGAGACCTTTAAAAAGCTATGAGTATCATGGGATCTAGCAAAAAGGAAACGGTAAAGGTTCATGGTGCAACAAAACAAAGTATGACTAAGAGGAATAGAAACTACCAAGACAAGTAGATAAATAAACGAAAAGATATAAGAACATGAAAGATGTGCGGCCTGACATGATTGTTAACTTGTCTAAACAGCTCAGCATGAGTGATACAGATCATAGAGCTTTACTGTAAGTCAGTGCAAGGACAGGCATTTAACACAAAGCTGCAGGCACAAGTGTTCTGTAATCATTTCCCCAACTTAAATACAGCCTTTCTTCATGAGTGTGTGGCTGCTTGAAGCCAAACGCGGGCCCGGCCCACCACCGGCCCCAGGGCGGCTCCGCTGTGGCTATCACAGTGGCAAAGGCCGGACAGTTGAGGCGGTTGCCAAGAAGCCGTTGCCTTTTCTTTGAGGGCGACACTTCAGATGGGTGCAGCCATAAAGCAGAGAGAGGGAGAGGGAAAAAAAAAAGGACAAAAATATCCAGAAAGTTGGGTCTATAATTGGCTGTGCCTCTCAGCCTTTTTTTATGTGCGAGCACAGCCCTGTTGAGAACAGTAGAAGCCACCTCGTCCCCCAGTGAAACCCAACACTTTCCCCCCTTCGAAGTTCCCTCCCACTCTGTCCACCCATCCACAAGGTTGCTTGGAGCTCACCTCATCTCACTTTTAAACAACACTGTACACTGGATTGTCACCCTGGATTATATAATAATCTCATCTTGATTTCTGGCACCAGTTGGGGAGGTATTTTGGATTATTACCACCTGATAACGATGCTTCCCCGGTGCTGATCCAGGGGGCGAGCGCTGGAGGCAGAGACACTGACACCTCCACTGAGTGACAGGACAGGTAAGTGAAACATTAGCTTTAAGAAAAAGTCACACATCTGTTACATTAATGTCTCCAAAAAACCTTGACTCTAAACTACTTTTTATTCTTTATCAGGTTTGAATTGTTGCTTTTAAAAAAAAAAAGTTAAGTTATTCAGATGCTCTATCAGAGAACAGACCCTTTTTTTTTCTTTGGTTGCACATGGGGGAAAAAAAAAACTCTCTCTGTTTTTTACATTGTGGAAATGATAAACGTGGTGCTTCTGTTATAGACATCTACGTTGCAGTCCCAGGTCTGCCATTCAGAGAGGAAGTGGAAACAGGCCCCGATGATACAGACCCACAGTTTGTAAGGAATCTGGCTTCAGGTTCAGATGTTGACAGAGGCGAAGCAGCTTGTTTTCAGCTTTACCTTGGATACTGTATCTGCTTGTAAAACTGCAGATTTAATTCAGCGCAGCGCGGGGAGACCCATACAATATATTTCATCGTAATCAGAGATGAGAGGTAGACAAATTAGGATGTGTTAGACTTCCACAAAGTTGGGTAAAGCGGATTAGGAGCATGAATCCAAATCTTGTTCAGCTGCAGAGGCTGCATTTCTTTTTTCTTTTGGTTGAAGTCTTGCTGGGCTGAATTTCTCTGATTTTAAATGCTACACTAATGGAGGTAATTACAGCGATTCAGCTAGCGTGCTTATTCTGCTCATTAATAGCGGCAGTGAAACCAAGTAGCAGAAATAGCCCAATGAAGAATCAGATAAGGAAACTGGTATCTGGAGGCCAGAGCACTTTGCTTCACCCACAGTAAATAATGCAGCCTCTATTCCATATGCTATAGATGCCAAGCCACAGTCAACAGGCTGCTGTTCTGAAAATTGTCTTCCCACACCACGTTTCCTGGAATCACTTTCTGTTTAAATCACTTTCTATTTCATTTATTACTCTTTCACTCCACTTTGCTCCAAACTGTAAAATATTCTGTAAAGATGGCAAAATATTTATCTTTAAAACAGGAGAAAAACTGCAAGTGCCAGGGTAATAACAGTCATTTTAAAGAAATACAATAATACAGTAGCTGCATAACCTAACTATTCAGTTTCATAGAATATATCATGCCTCCCTTAAAGCATTAGTTTGACATTTAACTCTCTCTCTGTGCACTTAATATTAGCAGATTGTGAAGAAAGTAAAGTGTATTAAAAATCTAGATGGTTAGCTGCTACAGGGACACATGGTCCCCATTGGGGACGGCCATCTAGCCTAGCTCAGAATAAAGCCTATAGAAACAAGAGACTGTCAGCCTGGCTCTTTGAAAGCAAAATATGTCCACAAGCACTTACTCACTGCACGCAACCAATGTGTAAAGGTGAAAATTTGCAGCTTTACTTGGAGCGGTCACAAGTAGAGTCACTTATGGATGTGAGGAAAAAAAAAAAAAAAAGCTTCCTCACATTTTCAAAAATACACCAGAGTCAATCTGCAGCTGAGCCAATTAAGAGCATGCTTGTCCCAGACTGACTTCCTGTTGATGTAAATGGGACAAAATAACTTCATCATTCTGAAAATCCTGGTGATTATTCCAAAGGGTTTTACAGCTGCTTTTCCACTCATTGTTCATGGGAAAAGGAGCTTTTTGGACCAGTGTGCATCATCTCATGATCTCTGAAGTTGCAACACCCGGATGCTGAAATCACCTACAGTAAAAACACAGACCCACTCCTTGGAGCTTTGAGTCACTGCTCTTCGCCAAGAAATAATCCAACACCTAAATTCCTGTAAAAACACAATTTATCATTTCTACACTTCAACACTCTCCTGTCTATGTACTGTATTACTGTATGCACATATAACAGGATCAAATGTGTTTTAATAATGAACAATAAATATATTTTTAAAAACGTTTGTACAGAGCCAGATTACACCTGTTTCCAGTTTTCATTCTAAAGATAGTCTAACATTTTCTTGGTAAAGACTGAAGAATTTTCATCTAACTTTCTAGTATTTAAACTAAACTACTTGTGTAAATATTTCATTAGTTCACCTCTGACATAGCCTACAAGTACATTAACAGCATAATTCAGTGGAAATATCAGATTGCACAGGAAGGTGGCCAAGGATGTTAAGTAACTTTGGGGACATTTTATTGCTTGTGCATAAGTCAGACTTTCCTTTAACCTCCCCCTGATGACCCCCCACAGTGAAACACTCCCCCAGTCCAGTCAGGACCAGCCTCTGTTATGGCTACAGTCAGTCACACATCAACCATAATGGCAGGCATCACAACCACTGCTCTTCAATACGTGCGAGAATAGTTTTGTGTTTATACGACAGGTTTCTGTGAGTAGTGCCAACCCGTGCAAAAACAGCCTCGTAAATGAATCCAACAGAGAAGGGCTGATGTTTCCTTTGAAAACGAAACTGGTTGGATGAGCAAAACTCTGGAGGATGACACACAGTGCAACATCAGCAAACTGTGCTCTCCTTGTCCTTAACTGTCTTTGTGGGTGGAACTGGTTGAAAAAAAAAAAAAAAAAGTTTGGCAGCAAGTTCCAGCAATCTTTTAGTCCAGTTCTCTCTGGATGAAATATTCACTTGCTGCTGTAGAGTGTATTTCAGACTTCAAATTATCACGTCCTGAGAGTGGAGAACATTTCCTGCCAGCGTTCATACCAGAAATAAAAAAATAAAAAAAAGGAGACAATGAGGGGGAGGTGAGATAGAGAATTGCTTTTCCACTGGAATCCAGGGTTTCTGTTTTGTACATGTGTAGTTCGAAATGCAATTTCAAATCAGTTTCCACTAGTGGCTTGTCATTGTAAAGATGTGGCAGCAGCCTTTGTAAGAACCTCTTTATCTCTTTACATTGCAGGAAAGTCATCCTTCATCCACTTCAGCGCCTCTGTTGTAGAAATGATTACAGATGGTGTTTATTCATTCAGTGATGAAAAAGTTGCACAGACTCTTCAATTCTGAAATGTTTTCCTAATTCAGCGGTAGGCTACATTCACAAAATTGGCTTAACTGGCTGCAGTGTCTGCTAGAGTTCATGTAAGAACGAGTTGTTGATGTTTCCACTGACCTTTTCCACAGACTGGACAGCTTGATGGTGATAATAAGCTAAAACAAAACAAACCCAAACTGAGGCCGAGATGGAATTACGTGTGGGATTTAGGATCACCCTGGTCTTGTTCATTCTGGCCTTGACTCTTTCTGGCGAGAGAGTGGAAGCACAGAGCAGAGCAGGTAAGACCATTAAGAGTGAAAACTCTAGAACTTGTATTGACTGTCTGTGTGATTAAAGGGATACTTCACCCAAAATCGATAATTCACCAATTTTCTACTCCCCGTCATGAAGGGTTTGGAGAACTTTGGGAGTTATCAAAACGCTTTAGGAGTTCCAGGGGGGGTCCGGCTGGCAACGGATTTTCATATAATGACAGTGGATATTGCTCACTTTTGAATCGTCCAAAACACACACTATGAAACATCCAGGTACTGCTCCAAGTGGTTGCACAAGATGCGTGAGATTTGCTGCGAGATGTTCTTCCATGTTTACATCATACATCCAATGGTTTACAATGATGAACAAAGATCTTGCAGCAAATCTCGCGGATGCGCACAAACATCAACAGAGCCACTGGGAGCTACTGCTACAAAAAGGCTAAAAACAGAGATCAAATTATTTTTTTCCGAACAACTTTTTCACGTCACGGCTTCAGGACACTTGGGTCAGTACAGAACAGCAGTATGGAGGTATCTGGATGTTTCATAGTGTGTGTTTTGGACGATTCTAAAGTGAACTCTATCCGCTGCTCTGGAAATCCAAAAGCGTTTTGATGACTCCGAAAGTTCTCCCAACCCTTTCTTGGCATGGCAGTGAGTAGAAAATTGATGAATTATCTATTTTAGGTGAAGTATCCCTTTAAACTTTTCTCTATCTTTCTACTCCAGGGTGTAAGAATGTCCACTATGACTTGGCGTTTATCCTGGATACCTCATCCAGTGTCGGGAAAGAGAACTTCGAGAAGATCAGGCAATGGGTAGCCAACCTGGTGGAGTCTTTCGACGTGGCCGCGGACAAGACCAGGGTAGCTGTGGTTCGTTACAGCGACAGACCCACCACCGAGTTCCACCTGGGGAAACACAGGACCCTGGAAGATGTGAAGCGAGCTGCCCGTAACATACGCTACCTGGGGGGAAATACAATGACCGGGGATGCTATCGCCTACACCACCACCAACATCTTCACCGAGCGGAACGGAGCGAGGCCCAGCGCCAGAGGCATTCAGAGGGTGGCCATCCTTCTCACAGATGGTCGAAGCCAGGATTATGTTCTGGAGCCCTCTAAGGCAGCTGCCAAAGCCGGCATCAGGATGTTTGCAGTGGGCATTGGGGAGGCGCTGAAGGAGGAGCTGGAGGAAATCGCAGCTGAGCCGAAGAATGCCCACGTCTTCCATGTGACGGACTTTAATGCCATTGACAAGATCAGGGGCCGGCTGAGGAGGAGGCTGTGCGAGAGTAAGTCAGCCATCAGGCTCAGTGCCAACACATCGCTCACACTGAATGCCACATGGCCTCTTTTTTTCTTTTGAAGCCTCTCTTTTGAAGTCCGCCTGCCTCACCCTGAACGTGCACTTAATCAAATTAGACTCTTATTTTAACCTTTAACCACTATACGGAGGAAAAGACCCAAACCACAAAACCCCACCCTTACCACAAAGAGCTGCTGCACATACACTGTCCTGTCACAGCCTCTATTTGGCTGAATACGAAGAGTGTGAGGGGGATGTTACACAAACTGGCTTGTAAATGACAGTTTTTTAACCAAGACATTTCTGTGGTGCAGCTGTCTTTTTCACTGCTGCTTTGGTGCAGAGGTGTTTAGCACTGGAAAGCCTCTCTAACCTAAATAGTTTTTCCGCCAGTGAGGCGAGAAAAGTCACAGGCACATAGGCGTAGAAAATGAGTTTATCCTCCCAGATAAATTAGCAAAAATAGGCTCAAGAAGTAAAGTAACAGCTGTATGTCGTCCAGGAGCTGTGTGAAAAAAGTGGAAGAAGTATCTGCGTGCGAGTGTTTTCACAGAGAAGATGGATGCTTTGCACTCCAACGCTTGAAATTCCTGCCTAAAATTAGCCAGACAGGAAAGAAAAGGATGCCATAAGTCTTAGCCGCAAACAGCAAATACAAAAACGGAAATGACATGATTACATGGTCTTCGTGCATAGATTAGCATTGACAAACTATTCCTACTTTAATTTGGCACTGAATTGTCAGGATAAAGTAAAAAAAAAAAAGTAGAGATCCATTTGGAGAAAGACTCTAAAACACCTCCATTCTTTTTAAGACCATACTGTATCATCTTGCAGAGCACTGCTGGTGCAAGGACACTGTGGAGATTCATTTTATAGCCGCTGACCTTTGACCCTGCTCTTTGACTCCACAGATTTTCAAACTGCCAAGCGGTAATGTAGGTTATACATTGTGAAACATGCCGAACGGCGAGTTTGTAGAACTAACCAAAAGCTAAATTTACACAGAAGGAAAGCTCCGCTGTTTTCTTTCTGTAATCTCTAGAATCACAACGAGTGAGTCTCTAAGTATATCAGTGGTCAGCATAACTGGCTCACTGAGCAGTGTGAGTTATTTTCACCCAGAAAATTATACATCTAATGTTTCAAGTGGGTCCAGTGCAGCTGCTCCAGTGTCCATGTTGAATGTTTTCACCTTTTAATCTATAGGTTTAAAAAAGGAGCACTGTTTATCCTGCACTGCACTGATTCATTAGCGCGTGTGTGGGCTCGCTTAAGAATACCTGTGCATATTGACCCTATGTAACCTTGTTGACTCAGTACTCTAATATCAAAGCCCTTGTCTAACAACTAGAGTGTGTTAAAAGGTTCAATATTTTACACTTTCCCAGTGTTTTATTTGATGTGTTAATCCATAGGAAGACATATTTGTATTAGTAGGTATTAGTCTTCCTGACAGCTGGTTTTAAGGCTCAGAGTCTGAATACAGACCATGAGAATTTCTCAGTGGACTGAGCACTTTGATACTTCCACAGTGTTAATATAGTCCCTGGATCTGCTCTATAATCAAAGATAATAAAAACCTCACTTTATAGGCTACAATATGAGACTTTTAGAAAATTCAAGAGCCGTAATGATGAAAGGTAACGTGGGGAATAATAAAAACCTGCCTGAGACAACTATTTCCCAAACCAAAAGGTTTTTTTTTTTTTTTTTTACATTGCCTCCATTTTTACTGTCAGTCAGATACCTAAATTATAGTTGTAGGCCCACAAGTGAGGGAGTAGCTCGGCTATCTAGCATGCTAAGTCTCAGAGCGGTGGGACAATGAAGTCTTTTAAAAAAGACTGACGCACTTCCATTCATTCACTGAATGGTAATTTTTGGTGGACGAGCTGGCTTTATAAACAACATAAACCAAGAGATCTTCCAGTATCACTTAAAAAAGACTTTAAGACAGAAGAAATAAAGGCCTCCTGAATTTCACTGCTAAACAAACACAAGTCAAACATAAACAAGGACAGAGTTTACAGCTGAAATTAAAAATTTACCATGTGAAACTGAGATAACACCACCTGCAGGATAGAAGTACATGCTGACAGCTAAATTAGCTGCTTGGATTTTCCCCACAAGGCCTGCTCTGGTCTATGAAAAGGAAAAACAAGATATGTGAATGAGTGTCAACATAATGAATGCCACAAGGTTCAAAGCCTTTCTGACATGATGATTTTTATAGCAGTGATTTGAAGAAAATTGCAGTTTTTAATAGTCAGTAGTTGGAAGGCACACACAATCTATTGAGGAAGCTGCAGGGTCACGTGATGTTTCAGGCTACAGATAACATTTAGAACTGGTAGTCGACACCCTGTCAGTCTAATAATCAGCTTAATGAGAAGTTCCTCCTCACAGATTGATTACAAACTGATGATGGCCTCCTGACTGTTATTACCTGATCCACAAAAGAAAAAATATTTTTTGCCATGTTGGATGGGTGAGATCACCTTGTTAGTTGTAAGTTGAAGCAGATCATAGTGATTTTCACCGATCAGTCAGTTATTTAAACAGATAGTTTCTCACCTGAGTGCAGTTTTAAATGGTCAGTTAAGTGAAAAGATGCATACAGCTATTCTGTCTATTT
>NW_028220903.1:0-15527 GCF_045865225.1 Trachurus japonicus | reverse complement strand
TAGGGTTTCTCAGGGGGCGTTCTGAACTTTATGGGGGGCGCTGGGAGCGTGAGGGCTGAGAGGGGGGCGCTCAGGCAAAAATGGGGGGCGCCACAACTTGGCCCCTACAAAGTTAATTTGAGTTCTACTTTTTCAACTTTAATGGTTTCCCAACTTTTTAAGTGCAAATAACCGACATAAATAACCTACTTTTCAACTGATTTAACCCGCAAATATAACACTCATAATGCGGGAAATTCCCGCATACGTTTCAAACCAACCATAGTGCGCACTACAGGAGCGCTGCGTCAGACGGTCTGACTTAAATGACACACACGTCTTTGTATAGTTTAACCATAGGCTACTGAATGAAGTTAGATGGATTTTTTATACCAAGTACAGCCAAACATTAGTGTAGGCTACAGGCTGAAGAAAGAGGAATAGCAGAGCTCCTATGACTGCTCGTCCCTGCGAGGAGCAGGTGACCCGAGCCGTCTTTTTTTTTTTTTTTTTTTTAGCGGCGCCGTCTTTACAGGTGAAGCACACGCACATGTCCGCCCGACTTTACCTGCCGATCTAAGGTGATTTTTGGCTGCCACCTTAATAGTTACAGGGTGCATGTTGGGTCTTTATAGCGTCTTGCACAAACACCTCGTTTGAAGAGGGAAGCCCGTAAATTACCAGCGGCGTCATGTCAATAGAAACCGAGGGGGCAGGTGCCCCCTCAGATTTGAGGGATGTTTTTTTTTTTTTTTTTTTTTTTTAAGTTACTTTACCTTACTTATTATTTTACCATCTAGCTATGATCAGTGGTCATATTGAGTGAAATGTATTAATAATGTCATAGTCCATCTCAAAAATACATCATTGCCTTTTTCCAAAAATTACAACTCCCCTCCTTTCTGATGGATGTGGTCTCTTCCACCCTGACTCACACACGCGCACCTTGCCTGCATCAGCCCCTGCTTGGGGTAAAAAAAAAAAAAAAAAAAGTCTGTGCTAGGGGAGGGGAGCTACCTTCAATGGAAATGTGAGAGCAGTGTAACATTAAACTAGGGATTTCAAATGTTTAATCAAAGTGGAACTATGCAAGTCCGCTGCTTTTCCGCTGTTTTGCTAGCAGTCCCTGGCCATGTGCATTTGTTTACAATGAAGCCGAAAAATCAATACATGGCCATGTGCATTTGTTTAGATGAAGCCACGAAAAATCATTATATGGAGTGGTGAAATAAGTTTTTTGAAATACATCCACCTTATTGTTCCACATTGTTAGCCAAGATAATGTTTCTGAAATTCAGTTTTACCAACTTTTCGGTCCCCAGTTAATGCCCAAAATAAGTGATTTGAGGGCATCCTCAAAAAAAATTTGCATGCACAATTGGACATTCTAGCACCAAATCAACAATCTTTTTTTTTCTTTTTTTAACCGCAACATAGGGTTCCCGTCATGATATTGTTTGTATTTTGAGCATTAAAACTTCCATAGTCCATAGTTTTCTTTGTTTGATATGTCAAGAGACTTTTGGTTAAGTAACCATGGACAGCTCCGTCATCATTACCATCATTATGGGCAGTTTGTGTTCTAGAGACCTGTAAAAAAATAAATAATTTAGGTCAAATGCTGGAAATTTGAAGTCCGCTTTTTGAAAATGACAAACTGTTTTGGTGCTTGAAATATGTTTACCAGAGTCTTAGCTTCACGAAAGCAGTGAAATATGAATAAAGTAACAGATAAGTGTAGAAAACAAGTTTAAACCGAAATTTTGTAACATTGTTTTTTTTTTTTTGGGGGGTGGGGGGGGGGCGGTCCGAGGATCATGGTAGGGTCAGGGGGGCGTTGGTTCAAAAAAGGTTGAGAACCACTGATGTAGGCCGAAAAGACCAGCAGCTGCCACTGATACAGTATGTAGCTATAGTTTAACTTCCTTAAAGGGATAGTTCAACATTTTGGCAAATTCGCCTAGTGCCATATTCCCTATAGTCTTAGGAGTAGGTTCGTTACCTTTAATTGTCAGTGCAAGATATTTTAGAACGGTGGAGCAGAGCCATGAGCTGCTCAGAGCTACGCTACGGAGGCTAATGGGATTTCTTGGTTTCCCTCATCAAAATCATGAAATACACAATCCAACAACTCCAAAACGCTCTGTGCAGCTCGCGGCTCTGCTCCACTGTTCTAAAAATAGCTTGCACCGACAATTAAAGGTAACAAACCTACTCCTAAAACTATAGGGATTATGGCAATAGACCACTTTGCCAAAATGTTGAACTATCTGCTAACTACGGTGACTTGATCAACCAGAATGATGTTCAAGGTGTGGGTCATGTGACTGATGAGAGTGGCCAAGCTATCGCTATAGCTATAGCTACTTCTATGCAGTTAACCTGATAGCATATTAACTGCAAGTGTGTGAGGTATTATGGATTTAATAGATGCTGGCTATTGGTTTTACAATATTTCATGAGGTTTTGATTGGGAAAATAATGATTCAATGGACATAATTCAATAGAAAATGTATTATTGTAAATGACATCATTGGTACGACGGTATTTGGTTTATCAGTATCCAGTGTTGTGCAAGTTAATGAAAAATAGTAACTAGTTACAGTTACTAGTTACTTCATTTAAAAAGTAACTCAGTTAGTAACTGAGTTACTTAAACCAAAAAGTAATGCGTTACTGAGAAAGTAACTTTTTCGTTTCTTTAAAACGTTTTTTTTGGTGGTTTTTTTCCAATGCTCCCACTAAATAAAGGTTGATGGAATAGGCTTTATGCACAGCTCCACTTACTTCCTGAACTTAAACCAGCTCCTTTATTTCCTGTCTTGCATTATTGGACAAACTGATTAGCCTAATCCAGGTGTGTCTGTGACTCTGACCTCAGTAATGGTCAGACACCTGGAATCAGGAGCAGTGGAGCTGTGGAGCTGTGCATAAAGCCTTTTCCCCTCTAACCGTCATTTCTGTAGACTGATGCTGATGAAAAAACTCGTATTTTTATCTGTAAATTTTACCATCATCATCATGCTGCATCTTGACCGAGTTACATTCAAGAACCTGTTTTCAGTGACGGAAAGTAGGTAAATTCACTCCAGCGGTCTTTTTTTTTTTTCCGATCGATCAGCTGTGTTTACCCAGAGCGAGTGCTCTGTGTTTAGCGTTTCAGGCGTCATAATTGGAGTCCGTCTGTCTGTCGGATTCATACCGCTGCTGCTGCTCGGGTGGAGTGGGTGCTTGTGTGTCTCGCTGTGACCCTCGAGCTGTGTCCCAGGGGCTGCACTGGCGCACAGCTGATCGGTCTCGGATGCTGCGTTAGCTGCGTTACCTTTAGCTCGCCGTCATGCCCTGTCCTGACCTGAGGCAGCTGACGTGTGGCCGAAACCACCTTGCGTTTCATTCAACCGAACTGTAGTAATGCGCCACTTCACATTCTCAGTAACGGCAACGGCGTTGTAACGATGGGAAAAGTAATTAATTAGATTACTCGTTACTGAAAAATATAACGCCGTTAGTAACGCCGTTATACTCTAACGCCGTTATTACCAACACTGTCAGTATCTAATGTTTCTGACTCATACTCAACAGAGCTGCTGCCACTAGACCTCAAGAATTTGTGGGGACATTTTGGAATGATATAACCACAAGACGGGTTAGAGTTATCTGATTGCTGAGAAGTTCTCTCTCAAATCTGCGTCAGTGGCATGGACTCAACGAGATGTTGGAAACCTGCCTTTGAAATTCTGTTGACATTTTTGCAGACTTGTCAGCTGCACATTATCGCTGCCAATTTCCCGTGCTACCACATCCCAGAGGTATCCTACTGGATTCAGACCAGGTGATTGCGAAGGCCACTGTAGTACATAATGATTGATTGGTATTAAGGGCCCAAAAGCGAGCCAAGGAAACCTTCACACCATTACACCACCACCTCCAGCCCGGACTGTTGACACAAGGCAGGGTGGGTCCATTGATTCAGTTTGTTGATGCCAGATTCAGACCCCACCATCTGCGTACCTCAGCAGAAATCCACATTCATCAGACCAGGCTGCATTTTCCATCCTTCAACTGTCCAGCTCTTTTGAGCTTGTGCCCACAGCAGCTGCAAATTTCTTTTCTTGGCTGACAGGAGAGGAACCTGTTGTGGTCTTTTCTGTTGTTATCGACGTGTTGTGCATTTTGAGACTTTTTTTTCTGGTCACCATAGTTGTAATGAGTGAAAAACTGAGTTAAAATAGCCTTTCTGTTATCTTTAACCAGCTTGGCCATTCTTCTGTGACCTAGACTATTGTGCATAACAATAGCAGTTTCAGAAATGCACAAAACCAACAAAGTCAGTGAGATCACATTTTTCCCATTCTGATGTTTGATGTGAACACAACTGTATCTGTATCAGAGATGATTGCTCTAAGACTGCAAGTGAAGCTCTGCTTCCTCTAAAATGTAACAAAAGTGGTCAAATATGAACTGTTGTTTACATTTCATTGATTCAAAATGCGTTGCAACTTATCACAGGCCGACTGACGCAATTTTCATCTCATATCCCATAGCATGCATTAAACCTGTTAAAGCTCGGCGTCCATGGACTTCAATGGGGCGGCCATTGTTTTTGTCACTGCAGAGAAACTAGATGGTCAGTGGATAAATGCTGTGTTTTTTTCCCTCCCACAGACGCTCAGTGTCTCTGGGAGTGAATAGAGCAATGGGCGGGGCCAGGATGCTAGGTTTCTGCATGGTGATTGGAGGAATTGTCGAAAGGCTGAATCGCTTTTTGATTGTCAGCTATTTTGAAACAAAGGCTCCGCAGGATTGTTGTCGAGTTCAGCCCCATTGTGGATTTTGCAAGTGAAGTCGAGACAAACTGCAGCTCATTTCTTTGTATTTGCTTGGCAATACAGCCCATTTCCATTGTATATATCATACACCATATAAATAAATGGACAGATTTTATGGTGGTGACCGTTAAATGAGCTTCCCCTCTTGAAAGACCAGCAGTCAGCACTGATCTGTATCAGTATGATTGGCTGATTGGATTACTGCATTACACAGATGCACAGGTGTTCCTGATGAACTGCCCAACGAGCATACATACACATGCACACAAATATGAGACATTCTAAATGTAATACAGTTGAAAGAATAAAGAAAGACAGGGTGAGGACATCGGGTGAAGATATTTTCCAACCTCTGAACAGGGCTATTAAGCACGTTCATGCATGCCAATATTTGCATCTATTCAGGCACCAAGGCCATTTCCAGAGTGATTAGTTCAGTTCTCAGCACACCTTTCAAGAGCATGGATGCCATGAACACAGCATTTTCATGGTCAGGTACCTTATTAAGGGAGGAATTAGACCAGGAACACACTGAATGTGTTGCGTGTGGGTGGTGTTACATTTTGGTTTTTCATATGAGTGCTCATAAACAAGTTTGAGTGGACACACACATGATCTACAGATTATTATTTTTCTGCCAATTTTCATGCTTGTGGCTAACAAACCTGTTGATAGTAATATTGACATCATACCAACAATATTATAAACTGACACCTAGTTGTCTGTGTCTGCACTGAGTGTCAATATGGCATAGCCATGAAAAAAATACACATTTGTGAGTTATGTTAGTAGGTTCATGTAGAGGCAGTAGTAATTACAGGATAATAGAAAAAAAGGAACATTCCAGTACCCTCCTGATTACCATTATGCAGGTCTTAGGGTGAATTCTAATTCCTATCTTAACCCTCAAACTCAATCCTTAATCCTAGTAGCCCTCAAAACCAAGTGTTAAGGGCTATTTTGTGACTTAGAAATTGGACAGCCCTTAAATGCAGATCGGGAGGCAGCATTACGCCAAAGCTGCGTTCAGTCTGTCAATTCAAAAAAAGAAGAAGAAGAAGGCATGTCATTCGTAGTCATCCACTGACGTAATACTAGATGTGACTGATGAGTTCAAGAGAATCAGCGACAATGCCGTTTGCAGCTGTGCTGAGCTGTAACTATGGTTAGATAACTGCGGCAACAGTCATCTTATAAAATTATCAACGCAAACATTTCATGTAGGCAGAATCTCGATAAAACAACTTAACTACATTACCACAGAGAAAAAAAATGTTACGCAACAACGAGGTAAAAAAAATCCATAAAATGGGCCTAAACTAAGACAATACAATTGTTTGCGTAATATTTATATCTCTATTAGCAAATAAAATACTACTTGTAGCTTAGTTTCTTTGCAGCTTTCGGCGCCATCTTTGGAGAATGTCAATATTGAGGGTGATACAGCACTTAAACTTGTCCCATTCCGAGAATCGGGACAGAGCTAGCACTTGTTAGGAGTGCACATTTTTGAGATTGAGGGTTAAGATAGGAATTGGACTCTCTGGCAGGAGGAGCTGCAGTCGTTGCACAACCCAGCCACCACACAGATGCAATGGCGGCTGCATGTGTGTTCCTAGGGTAAGCCTCATGAAGCTCTTTAGAAAAGACTGTCTCTTCAGTATGACAGCTGACCATCAGCACATTGACAGGTTCTGTCAAAAAGAGCCCCCTACATCATAGCTTAAGTATAACATTAGAATTATTATTTTAATTCTGGAGAAAACTAGGACAGCTTGGCAGTGAAGGTTGAAAACTGTGACATCCTAATGGTTTACAGATATGTCTTAAATCTCAAAATATGTTGGCAGTAATCTGCCGTTGCTGCTTTTCCAAAATTTAAAACACGGCATCATTACTGTTAGACCTTAAAAACAGTGACGAGCTCACAGCTGCTCAGTTGGGAGTCTTATACTGTGGTGGTATAATTCAGATTTACTGAGGCTGCAATGTGATCTACTGTGATGACCAAAATCAATCCAGTGTGGGCGTACCTCCTCCCTGCCCCCCTCCCTCGGGGGACCATTGCACATTGGTGAAGTGATCTGAAATATGACTTACTTCCCTCTCTTTCCTTCTCTTTTTCTGCACACACATGCACTGGCACACCAACTGCCGAGGGGAAGGAGAGACTCGGCAAGCTCCAGAATTTACACAGTCCTGCTATTCAAACAGCACCTGTTCAGTAATGATAGATCAACACTGTGTGGAGAATGAGAGAGCATATTTAATTGGATGTTTACATGAGGAATAACTTCAACCATATGGATTAGATTATTGGACCATATGCACTTCTGCACTTCATCTGGGCACCTCAGAACCTGAAGTAATACAGCTATCTGAAAAACAAAACAATCTGCAGAAAAGAAATAAAACTGCTTTAAAAAACAAAACAAAAAAGCCCCACCACATATGTCATTTAAAAATGACAAAATGAAGGTATAATACAGATTTAACAGATTATAAATTATTTTTGGTGAAGGCTGACATGCTGAATCTGAATATTTTTGGATGTATATCACTACAGAGGACATTTACTGCATTGTTGTTAGGGTGACTGATGGATTTGAGAGAATGTATAATGTCAAATTGCAGGATCAGGGTCAGAAATGAACTCCAGGCCCTAACCAAATTAAACACATATTAATATTAGCATGCTATAATGTTAGCAAACATTCAGATAGTTTTGGATATGATTCTGCTTTTTTTTGTAAAATGAATATCTGAACAGCATGGCAGTTATTTTTTGATGTGAACAAATCTATTAAAGTGAACACAATCTTTCTTTTCCTGCAATGCATGTTGTTTCGGTTGTTAGTTGAGGGTCGTTTTCAAATTTCAATTCATATACAGTAAAGGAATATTTCACACAGAAAACTTAAAAACTTAAACATCAATATTCTGCTTGTTGTAGCAGACACAGTAACAACACAGGCAAGAACTGTGAGGAGAGACTGAGGGAATGAGACAGCTCCTGCATGTGGGTGACGGCCAATATTTTATACAAATGCAGGGCAGAAAAAAAAGAAAGAATTTCCGCCACCAATGTTTGTGTAGAGTACCACACATTCATTCAATGTTACAGAAATAGAATAGAATACCCTTTATTGTTATAATGCATTTCTATACAATGAAATAAGAGAGATGCTCCTTTAAAGTGCCAATATGTGCAAACAATAATACACATCACATCATTCACACAGGCATCATAATTTGCTGATGCCTGTGTGAATGATGTGATGTGTGAAGTGTATTATTTAAGGGGAAACACTTTATAATCCATTAATGAGTTTGGTAACACTTTACTTGAAGTCTATCTCTATATAGACATATATCATTATAACCATACTTTGTATTGGGAAAATACACTCTTGGAGGTTTTTCCTTATATGGTCTGTACTCTATTTTAGCTTTTCTCTGTACATTCTATGTAAAGCTGTTACAAGGGTTCAAGTCTATGTATGGTAAAACCTTGAAATGTATGTTTAGTGTTGTGACACTTTACAACCCCCCGTGGCTGTTTTGTTACACTCAGCACGGTGCCAGACCATCTAGGGGGAGCAGCTGTCAGGAAGTGACGTATGTACTGACAGGTGTTCAAGTGATGTGAGGTGTATATAAGCAAGTTATGTGTCAGAGACAGTGCGCATCTTTCCAACTGGTGACTTAACTGTTGCTGTTCGGGAACGCCCACTTGCAAGTGAATAAACTGGCAAGACGTTCATCTTGTTTGCGAGTACTCAGTTTTTGAAAGTTCCCACTACAATTTGGTGTCAGAAGTGGGATTTCCTTGGCGTGAGTCGGTATTGGACTCAGGACCACCGGGAAGAGTGCACGCCCAAAACCTCCCCAAGAAAAACTGGGTAGAGATGTGGGACCCGGAGGGACTGAGGCCGTGGTCGACTCACGGCAGGAAACCTTGGTGGAAAGCAAACAGGAAGCGTCTTTCTGGTCAGTATTCCACTGTGATTCTCAGAATGTCGAACTGATAAACAACAAATTATGGTTATCAATTACGGTTCTGTAGTATGATCAGGGAAGACTTGTGTGTAGGGATTTAGTCAGCCTGGGGCACTAGGACAGGTCAGGGACCGCTAGAAGACGAATCACCTTGGGATTCCACAGCCTTTGGCTACTAGGGCAGGTCAGGGACCGCTAGGGAATTGCCTAAAGAGGCCTCAGAAAGAAAACGGGTTCTAGCCAGGGGCTACTAGGGCAGGTCAGGGACCGCTAGAGAAACTGCCTATAGGAAAAAAAAACTAAGGGTTCTAGCCTGGGGCTACTAGGGCAGGTCAGGGACCGCTAGAGAAACCGCTTAGAGTGGTACCACTAACAACAAAGGAGCAGTACTGAGTAACACGCCTATCCATGCACCAGAACCTGATAGAGGTGCTCCAAATGTATGTTACATGTTGTGGAATTATGGGACTGAGAGTCGTAATCAACTGGATGTCTGGGTTGCAGAATGTGGGTTTCCTGCTGGAGGAAGCTTTAGTATAAAACAACTAACAGAATGCTAATGGAAATTGCAAGAGAAAGTATGAGTTGATAAAAAAAAATAGGGAAAGAAAGTCACAGGCAGGGCAAGCAGCCTCTAATGTGTTTGTTCAGTGTGTTACATTTAGAGACGTGGACTTGGACTCGGCCCCACCTACCGGCAGTCGACATCTGAGACAAATACCACAGGGGTCCTCCAGCTCCTCAAGCCAGACACCACCAGCGGCTCCGGGTACAAGTTCCTCAAAATCAGGATCAACTCTGACTTTTTGACCTTCTCCACCAGCACTTGAGACATCTACAGCTGCTACGTCACAAGCAGACTGGCCACCCCCGCAGTCTAAGCTCAGGGGCAAGTACCACCTGTTGAGGTCCAACACAACACGACTAGTCCCCTGCACCGGACAATCAAGCAAATAATGATAGCCAGATACGGCAAGACGTACAAGACAGTATCAACAAGATGCGGCCATAAAGAAGAGATACTGTGGTGATGAAGGAGAAGCAGGACATCAGACCGTCACTTCTGATGGGACATTACAACTCCCTTTAGTGGAAGTGGCAAATGACTACAGGAGTTTCCAGGACGTGTATAGACAATGGACAGTGGCAGATATGAAGAAGGTCGCCAAAACCTCCCACAAATGATCAAGGTGGAGAAAGAAGAAATCATCGATAGACTCATGATGACTCGACTCTATGCATATGACGCCTGGTCCCAGAGGAAGAGGCAGAGGCCGCTGGCTGAGAGGACGAGGACCTGGCAATGGTTGCTGCAATTGTGGAGCATGAGGACACTGGGCCAGAGAGTGTCCTCATCTAGGCGACAACTATGAGAGTGTTGACTGACTGGAGGAGGGGTCGAGGACAAGTGCCGCTACGTCTACAACAGCATGTGAGAACACCAATACACAGACACAAACACCTCATGTACAGGAGCAAGATCAATTAGCTATACTGTACATTACCAACTACAGTACATACATAATGTTTACGCATGCTGCATAATAAGTGATGCCTAAGCTAACACTAAAGGTCGCAGGCCAACCAATTTCATTTTTGGTAGATTCCGGGGCAACAGAATTAGTAATAATGGAGAAAGAACTAATTACTAAACCAAAGATGAGTGAAGGAAAAATAATAAAAAATAAATAAAAATAAAATAAAAAAATGTAATTTCTCCTTTCATCTTGTTGTCCCATAAGGGTTGGGACCTTATGTGTGTGTTAGGACTCACTTTAACTGCAAGTAAAGAGGGTGTAGAAATGTCTAGACAATGCACACTATTAAAAGGCAGAGATCTATACCAGTGACACAAATTTAAAAAAATAAATACTTTTAATTGCATGATTCATTTTTCTATAGGGTCAGATTCAGAGTGTGGTTTAACAAAGAGCAGGAGAACGACATTCTGCAAACAGATTACATCTCTTGGGATGAGAGTAATAGGAGTGGTATTACCTGATGAAGTATAACAAATATTCTACCAGGTTACCAACTGAAGTCCGCATATTCCGATAGGAGACACTGAACATGTACAGGAGCAGGTTCTGGAGGAGAAGATGCAGCAGTGGATGCAGCAGTGGATGTAGCAGTGGATAGGGCAGTGTAGGAAAGACCACCGGTGGCAGAGGAGAGGAAGTGAAGGAGTATTTTACCATCCAGGCCTTAAAAGCGTATAATTGTCATTGTAGTATACGTCTTTACGCGCGCAGAAGTGTACACGTTATTCCCACAGAGATTGATCAAAGGGGCAGTGCTTAAAAAGTAACACCAAAGTCATCTTTCCGCCCCTGTAAAGAACAATATCTTTTGAAGCCAGAAGTAATACAAGGCATGACACTAGTGTTTGAGTCATTGCTTGACGCTGAGATCATTGTTCAATTAGAAAAAGTAGAGATGCTGGCCAGCCCGAAAAATGGAGATTTGTTCAAGACCTGCAGGCAGTAAATTTAACGGTGCATGCTCGAGTACCAAATGTACCTAATCCACATACTGTTTTATCACAAGTTCCACCAACAAGTAAATGGTTTTCTGTTATTGATTTGGCAAATGTTTTTTTCAGTGTTCCAGTGCATAAGGAATCACAGTACTGGTTTGCGTTTTCTTTCAAGGGGAAGACATGGACGTGGACTCGATTACCCATTGGGTATTGTGAAAGTCCTACAATTTATAATGCTGCCTTGAAAGAGAACTTGGACAGTCTGGTGTTTCCAGGTGGAGGTGCGTTATTGCAGTATGTGGATGATTTGATGATTTGTTCCGCAACCAAAGCAACTTGTTTAGAGGACATTAAAGTAATTGAGACAATTAGCAGATAATGGTCACAAGGTGAGTCTAAGTAAATTACAATTCGTTCAATCAAAGGTGACCTTTTTGGGACATGTGATCGCAGCTGAGGGTACGGCTCTCTCTCCCAAGCGTATAGCTGCAATTCAAAATATTCCTAAACCTCTCACAAAGAAACAAATAATGTCTTTTTTTGGGAATGACGTCATATTGCAGACAGTGGATTCCTTATTATGCGGAAACTGAGGCTCCACTCTCTGCAATGATACATGATAAAGGCCTGACTGCGCAACAGACTGTGACTTGGACGAACAAAACTGAAGAAGCCTTTGTTTAATTGGTAATGGCTTGAAGACTACTCTGACTTTATGACTACCTGACGTGACTAAACCATTCACACAGACGGTGGATGAGAAAAATGGGTTCACGACAGTACTGTTACAAGAGCATGGAGGAAGACCAAGACCAGTTGCTTATTTCTCTTCTAAACTGGATACAGTGGGGACTGGCCTCCCGCTGTGTTTAAGAGCGTTAGCCGCAGCAGAGAAAGCAGTGCTGGCATCACGGGATTTAGTAGGATACCAGGATTTGACTCTTTTGGTACTACATGTTATTTCTTTTATTTTGTTGGAACAGAAGACGGCTCATCTGTCAGCAGCCAGGTGGTTAAGATATCATACTGTTTTGCTTGATATGCCTAACATTACGGTGAAGCGATGTACTATGCTTAACCCTGCTACTCTTCTTCCTACAGAAGGTGACGGAGAGCCGCATGACTGCCTTACAGTTATTAATGAAGTTTGTTCTCCTAGGTTGGATCTACAGGATACACCATTGCCCAACGCAGAGTTGAGAGTTTGTTTGTTGACGGATCAGCCTCACGTGATCCAGCCACAGGCAAGGTGTTAGCAGGATATGCTGTGGTAACACAGCATGAGCCTTTAATAGCTGAGTCACTTCCAGCTAACTATTTAGCACAAGCAGCAGAACTTAAGGCTTTGACTGAAGCATGTAAATATGTGATAGATAAAACAGTTAATATACTGATAGCCGATATGCTTTTGGATTTTGGAGCAATTTGGAAACAGAGGCAGTTTCTTACATCTGCGGTAAGCCAGTGGCTCATCATCAGCAGGTGGCTGAATTACTGGAGGCTGTTCGGTTACCCAAACAAATTGCCATTTGTAAATGTGATGCACATACTAACAAGTCTGATCCGGTTTCACAAGGAGATGCGAGAGCGGATTCAGCTGCCAAGAGGGCGGCAAGGCTGTCTCTTAAGGCACCACAACTTGTGTCTGTTTTTCAAGATGTTGTAACCCCTACAATTGATTTACAGGAGACACAGGGTAAAGCCATAAAAGAGGAGAAGGCTCAGTGGAAGAAGACACAGGCATGTGTCAAGAATGGAGTATGGTATGGACCGGATGGTAAACCTTGTTTGCCTAAACATCTTTTTCCTGCTTATGCCAAGTTGACACATGGTCAGGACCATGCGTCAAAGGGGCAGATGTAGGTAGACATAAGCAGGTATTGGTTTACAAAATGATTTTCAACATTTGCTCAGAATTTTTGTCAAAAATGTCTTGTGTCTGCAACACACAATGTGGGTAGAGGTCAACAAATGCCCATGAGTGCACACCCACCACCCTCAATGCCATTTGATCATTTGCAAATGGATTTTTATTGAATTAACACCTAGTGACAGTAAGTAATATTGTCTAGTGATTGTAGACATGTTGTAGACAAGTAAATGGGTGGAAGCCTTTCTAGTAACTAAAGCAGATGCGAGTGCAGCTGCTAAATGTTTAATTAATGAGATCATTCCTAGATGGGGAATACCTAGGAAAATAAGCAGTGACAACGGTACACACTTCGTAAATGTGGCTTTGACAGCAGTAGGTGAGTATTTGGGAATTGACATGAGAACACATTGTGCTTATCATCCAGCCAGTGGAGGAGCGGTTGAGAGAGAGAATGGCACCTTGAAAAACAAACTTGCAAAATGCTGTAAAGAAAGACGTCTTAGTTGGACAAAAGCTCTTCCGTTGGTCTTGATGTATATGCGGGGAAGAATAAGAAATAAATATGGTCTTAGTCCCTTTGAGATATTGTTTGGAAGACCTTTGAATACGGGGATAGGGCCCCAGAGAAAACAATTGCCAGACATCGCAATGTATGAAGATGAGATGTTGTGTTATTGTGTACACCTTTCCACTGTGCTTTGTGATATTCACAGACATGTGAAGGACGCTTTACCACAGGAGGCGAGTGGATATCTGCACAACCTGAAGCCAGGAGACTGGATCGTGGTGAAGGATTTCAGAAGAAGAGGGTGGAAATCACCGAGGTGGCAGGAACCATACCAGGTGCTAATGACCACAACATCAGCAGTGAAGACCGCAGAGAGGGCTACGTGGATACATGCAAACCATTGTAAGAAGATTCCGAAAATAGACGGCATCCCTTCTTCAGCAGACAACCTTGCGGAGCAGTGTCAGACAATTGCCAAACAGTTGTGTGGGAAAGTCCGGCTACAAAGGGGAGTGTACACCAGGTACACTCATCTCAAACCCGGTGAAGAAATCAACAACCCCACCAATTTTAGGGCAAGAGTTTGATATCTGTGAAGTAGGTTTAGCAGAAAGATGATATTCATACAAGGGAATCCATTATTCAATCTAACTACAAAAGATGAAGGATGCACTCGTGAAGCAATTCAATTTACAGGACATGCTAACATTCAGAAGCCCAAGGGAAGACGTCAGTGGGCGACATCTAAAGAAAGCTGCAAGAGACTTGCACCTGTATACATCAATGCAACATACGCCAATGTATCGGACAAAACCTTTCATTGTTGGGACATGCTTTGTGAAGAAAATTTTGGCCCACAATCATGGCCAAACATGCGGAATGTGACACCAGTAGAAGCGCAGACGCAGATACCAACACAGTTTATGGGACTATTAAAATGTAATACATGCCTTACAGGATAAATGAAACTCCAAATGTGTAACTTTGATTCCTGACAATACAGATAACTTTACCAATGTAATAGAAGCTCTACAAAACATCAGAGATGCCTTTGGTCCATCAGATTCAGCAGGTTACAGTTTCAACAATTGGCTGTCAAACAAGCTAGGACCATGGGGTGCAATGATGGTGCAAATTTTAATTCCATGTTTGATTATGTTTGGCATAATTTTATGTTTCTGTACCTTTGTATTGACATGCATGAGGGCATTACTGTACAGATGGTTAGGAGATGTTGTAGGAGGACAGGTGCAACAATATGTACAACTGCATACTAATGATGACATGGAGATGTTTCCAGTTCCAGGATGGATCCCACCATATTCTGAGGATAACGAGACTGTGTAATTTGATTGTGTTGTGCTATGATGTTCTATCTTCATTTTTGGAGTGTATTTTCTTCTTCGATGTGAGCATTGAATGCTCAAGAGGGTGGAGTGTATTGGGAAAATACACTCTTGGAGGTTTTTCCTTATATGGTCTGTACTCTATTTTAGCTTTTCTCTGTACATTCTATGTAAAGCTGTTACAAGGGTTCAAGTCTATGTATGGTAAAACCTTGAAATGTATGTTTAGTGTTGTGACACTTTACAACCCCCCGTGGCTGTTTTGTTACACTCAGCACGGTGCCAGACCATCTAGGGGGAGCAGCTGTCAGGAAGTGACGTATGTACTGACAGGTGTTCAAGTGATGTGAGGTGTATATAAGCAAGTTATGTGTCAGAGACAGTGCGCATCTTTCCAACTGGTGACTTAACTGTTGCTGTTCGGGAACGCCCACTTGCAAGTGAATAAACTGGCAAGACGTTCATCTTGTTTGCGAGTACTCAGTTTTTGAAAGTTCCCACTACAACTTATAAT
>NW_028220902.1:0-6258 GCF_045865225.1 Trachurus japonicus | reverse complement strand
ACTTGAAATTGACTTCTCCTAGTTTAACCCCAACATCCAGTGTTGTGCCTGAACGCATTCAATGAACAATCGTTCACCGTTCAACTGAACGTGCTGTATTTCTGCTTGATGAACGTTATTGTGAACCGTGAATGCATTAATTCTGGTGTTTGTGAATGCGCTCTCTCACAGTATAACTTTGTTCAAGAGTGTGCCAGATTTCCATAGAGCTTTCTAGGCAAAAACCCAGCTGAAACACACCATGAACAGGTGTTAATATGTAGCAGAAAAAACACCCAATCTGGCAACAGTTTGGATCAGCGGCGCATGGAAGAGGCGGAGTGATACAGCGTGTCGCTGAGCCTGCCTGTATGGAGGAATACTGACCCAGTTGGTTAGTATATACCAGATAAACGGGGTTAGAGAGGGAAGTCCAAGTAATTTGACATATTTGAGATTTTTATGAAATAGTAACACAATAGTTACTTTTCCTGGTATTTAATTTATTTCATCACGTTACTTTTTTGGGAAAGTAACTAGTAATTGCTGTCTGTGGTTTTATATGGGCTGAGGGAATAAATTTGAAAAATAATAGCTTGCAGCAACATATTGAAAAGAAAAAAACAAACAAACAATATGAACTAGTTCAGTATTGGAATCGTGAACTTAGTTCAAAATTTTGAACTATGAACTGAACTAGTTCATTTTAAAATATGTGAACTGAACTTTGAATTAGTTCATCTAGAAAGTGAACTTTCCCAACACTGCCAACATCAGAAATGACGAAACATCTACTTTTACTTTGTTTATATTTCCATCAAAGCTGTTCACCACCAGGGTACATCACACTACAGAGAGTGACACACACAAAGACACACAGAGAGGAGGGGAGGGAGAGAGAGCCTGAGAGAGAAATTCAGATGAATGCTATTGATTGATCTCTGAAAAACCGGGACTTTACTGGTTGGGCATAACCCCTTTACGACTCCACACTTGACTGAAACACACACACACGCACACACAATACACACCAGCCAAGCCAAGAGAGTGGTGATATTTTTCAGAGAATCAGGAGGAATAGCTCAACAAAGATTTAGAGGAGGACACAGTATGTGAGAGCAAGATGGAGAAGAATATAGCATTATCATGAAGAAGACATTTCCCAAGACTGAAAGATATACATTTTTTAAAGATCTGCAATATGATATGGCTGTCATCACCATTTGACAATCAGGGCAAATATTCCACATGTTCATCAGACCAGCCAATGAAAAAAATCATCCTTAACAAACATGGGGGGTTTGTGTAAATTAGAGACCTCTCAATAATAATAATAATAATAATAATAATAATAATAATAATAATAATAATAATAATAATAATAATAATAATCGTAAACCAACCATTCATATAGTTTGTGATGAATGACCATGATTGAAAATACATTTTGGGCTTAAAATGCAATTAGGTTGCTTTATTTTGCAGGCTTAGTGGAGGCATGTCTTTTTTGACCGTTTTGACAAAGAGAGTATTTAGAATGTTAAGAACACAGAAGAGATAAAGACAACCATAAACTGTAAAAAGAATGTTTCATTATCTATCCAAGGTACAATATGACTCAAGAATCAGACTCACATGTTTACTTTTGATGCACAGTTCCCTTAATTTGTGTAGCTACAGTTCACTGCCTTATCATGTGTTACAAACTCTGATCTGTTTTCTTAATCTTTTACTAATTCAGAAGCCAATCAGAAAGTATCCAGTCCCTTTCCATCTTACCTCCTCCATGACTTTGACACAGGTATGGGAACCTCCAGACGTTGCCAAGTCCCACACAGAAGCCCACACATGTGAGCAGGTACTGGGCTTTGTTGTCCCATTTGGGGCGGTCCCCAGCCTCGTCCTTCTCCATCCTCTCCAGGTCCTTGTGAGAGGGGATCCGCAAATCCAGTCCCGGGTTTGGTATCTTAAGCTTCATGGCCACTTTTTGTAAATTTCGCTGGACACAGAGTTGGAAAATGTAGCCACAGAGTCTTCCAGTTGGTAAGTAGTTGTTGCTTTGGTGCTTTTCTCTGGCCTTTGCCAGGCTGTGTGTCCTTCTCAAAATTAATCTCCTCTACCTGAAGCTGTTACTGATTCTCTGGTGACTGTCCCTGTCTCTCACACCCCTACTGAGTGTCTTCTGAAGTATTTACTGTGACCTACGGCACCTAAACTGCAGTTATCAGTTGCTCATCACAGTCTGTCTTGTATCATGTAATGTCAGCAAGTTTAAGCAGAAAAAGATGCAAGCTTTGTGATAATGGTTAATAAATCACATGTCTGGCCAACACTTTTCCAGAAATTATGAGTCTGGTATTCATGAGCTTTTAAAGGAAAATATGTGATGTGGTGTGAACAAATGACAGGTCTTATATATCTTAGATCTTAATATATTGGAGTTGAAACAAGATTATTTTTTAATAATGGTTTACTCTTCAAAGGGGGGTGGGGGGGGGTTCGAGTGCTCGTGGTGGAAACAAAGGAGTAAGCTCCAGGTGTTGCGGGGTGCTCTTGAAGTTGAAAAAGAATTTAAGAGATGAAAAAAGCACAAGGCTTGTTTCAGACACTCACACGCAAGGAGACAAGGTGATGCATAAAAGGCCTTTAATTAATCAGGGCATGGATACAGGATAAAAAAGAACGCTGACCGGTTAATTGTTTACTCTTCTTTAAAAAAGCCAAGCCTATTTTTTAGGCCTTTTCTCGAAAATTGCATATCCATAATAAAATGAGTATATCTCTGCAACCACAAGGTCTATTTGAATACTTTTGGTGTCATAGTAAAGGGAAAAAATTGAGAAATTGCTGAGATGTGTAAATTTCAGTAAATGTGTTACTGGTGAAGAGTAAATGAAGATGACACACAGAAAAAATTAAATCAAATTAATATTCGCCTAAAAAAAAAATCATATTTTTGATGAGTGTCCCTTAGAATAATGCTATCCAAGCTCAAACTCTCTATAAAATCATTGTACAACATGTGAACATTAGATAATTTATTATTAACATTGTCTCTGCAGTGGTTGATTCTGATTAATTGAAGCAGGAAAAAATTATTGAGATTTTACTACAAAATATTCAGGCAAGCTTTCCAAAATGTCCATTTTTGGCACAGCTTGGAACCACCTGCCACTATAAACCATTGTTTAACTTTTATTTTCACACAATTTGCATAAACTAACTGAAAAAGAATCAACCGGGACTGAATAAGAACTCCCTTCCAGGCCCTCTGTGTCCCTCTCATGGATGTGTTATGGGTCCCTCTCAAGGGGGCAGTTGTCGGTCTGAGAAGTGAAGCTCACTTCCGTGTTCGAAAAGCTGCAATCCCCTCGGCTGTCGCTGGGGGCTGGCTCCAGAAGGGAGCAACTCCAATTGAGCCCCATGTTAAAATAGCCGATTTTACAGCTTAAAAAAACATATTTACAGCCTGGTACATTTTATTTTTTTGGTGAATTTTTTTTAAACTCTACCGTTTTACTATTATTAGGTTTAAAGTTCTGGCCAATCAGGGCGCAGAACCGTTGAGTGACAGGTCCGGAGACCACTGCTACAAGGCCAGTGGACGGGCTCTCGGCTGGCCAACGGCCGCACCTCTCCAAATATGGCAAGTAGAATCCAACATGGCGCGGTTCAAGCCCCCGTAGTAGCGGCACAAAACAGACTCCCCCAAACCAATGGGTGACGTCACGGGTGCTACGTCCATTCTTTTTACAGTCTATGGTCCCTCTGCATAAATCTGCACTGAGAGCAGCTTATTTGGGTGGGTTTGGCTGCCTGGCTCTATCTCTGCAGCGGATTGGTTGATTTGAGTGATTGACAGTGCATTTGAAATGTTAGAGCCAATAGAATGAGGCTATACCCACGTTGATGTGGACAGTACTGGCAGCCAATCAGAATCAGAATTATTCTCATGAGCCAATCAGAATCAGCAGAATCCATGTGCAGGCTGTTGTGTGCGCGCTCGTAAAGGCCGTCCAGACCAATTTAGATGTAACACCGGTCAAAGTTCAACTGGAAATATTGTGGATTTACCTTTTACAGTCTATAGGATTTACCCATGCAACAAACTTTTCATGGCAAAACAGCAAAGGTAAGAGGAAAATGTACAACCATGTTTTGGCCAAGCAGTGTCTGTGTTTGCTCGACTTTGCTCGTTGTTGGCTTCTCTCTTGCACTGTGTAGCTTCTGTGTAGCTGCGGGTGCTATGTTCCAATCCTTGTAGCCCGCTCTTTCATATGAGTGGTAGCTGATGTGTTTTGCATAATGCACAGTAGTATACGAGCCAGAAATGTGGCGACTGGGTCCACACAGAGGTGCTTAAAGCAGAAGTAAGCGATATTTTTGTGTTAATATAAGTCTTAAATAGTTATATCTTCCGACAGCAATCACTTACATAGAGTGTTTGGACCGAAACACGGGTCTGTCAGTCACTCTGCTCTGAGCCGAGGAGAAAACTTTTCTTGTATCCTACAATTTTTATCCAATGAGGAGAGAGAACGGCATGAAGGGCTGTGGTGTGCAGCCAAGGGATGCGCGTGAATGTGGTGACGTAGGGACGAGGACCAATAGATCCATGACGAGGGCGGGGGCTGCTACTCCATCGGCTGACAAGAAGTTATGGTGCGTTCAGGGCAGCCCGTAACTCGTGTTTTTCCGACCTGTGAAGTTGTACCAGTTCGATCTGGTGCGAGTTCACGGGTCGGAAGTTACGAGTGGCCGTTATAGTGCACTTTCACAGGTAAAACAGGTCGGAGAAACGCGAGTTGCGGGTTGCCTGGAACTCTAGGGTGAATTCAGGTATATTGGGACATCAGGTAATTTGGGACAGATAAGGAAAAACAATGCTTCCACTTGCCTTGAATGGGCTATGGCAAAGTTAAAGGTGCTGATACATTCCTTTGGATGTCTACATTAAAAGTCACATTAAATATTTTGGGTGACATCACACAGGGGGGTGGGGTCAGCATCAAACAGGACGCTGACCCCAAATATCAGGAGGTAAGCAAAACGGCATGTGCTTTTGTTGGAATTTAATATAAGGCTATTACATTTGTATGACTAATTTACTGTAGGTATGAAAGTTATATTAAGATGTGTGATGCATTGGTGTACTAAAATAAACAAACATTGGTTTGTGAGGATGTTTACATTTTCTTGATTTGGACATTTTCTTGCTGTCCCAAATTACCATGTTTCTGGGTTTATATTGAAATATTTCAATAGTGTAGTCATATCTTACATGCTTAAAAGTGAGAAATTCTTACACATATAGGGAAAACAGGTACCTTTGTACATTTCAGAATATCAAATCAGCGGTTAATGTGGAATATGTGAAGTGACGTTCAAAAATAGGTCAGATTGTTTTATCTCTTATTATGTCATGAGTTATCTTTATTTTATATATTTATATTTAACAAAATATAAAAATAAATGTATTTTTAAAAACATGCTTGCTTCTCCTGAGGTCAATAGTCTGCTCACAATATGTTTTAGGCTATTAAATCTGCTGTTTGTTGAAATAATTTGTATATTTGGTTGATTTGGTTACAAATCACGAGGTTATAAACAATACACAACATAAAAATAATAGGCTATAGGCCTAATATACATAAATAAGCAATCTATTCATGTCTTTTTTAATGTAATTGCAGCTCCATGCAAAATCCCATTGCACAAGCCTGTGTCCCAAATTACCAAACCTACTGTCCCAATTTACCAAACAAGTTGCAAAAAAATATTTTTACGCAAAACCTTTAAAATAGAGTGCTGTGCTCTCACAAAAGAATTTTAGCACATAATTGTTTTACATAAAGAACGCAGACACCTAGAGGAATCTAGACATATCTCATTTGTTGGGTTATTTATTAATCTTGATGACAAAAAATGGCTCAGAAAATGAATTTACAAAAATTGTCCCAATATACCTGAATTCACCCTACAAAGTCGTAAGTCGTGACTTGAAGCTGTAACTTACGGTTTCAAAAGCCTGCCTGGAACGCAGCATTAGCCAAAACGACCGGATTGCTTACTTCTGCTTTAATGAAGTTTGATGTTTAGTTGTTTATTTGAGTAGTGTTTGGGCTGTGTTTGGGTCATATAAACATGGTTTTTACACGTTGTAGCCCAGCTTCTGCTGTTTAATTTGACATATAATATATATTCTTTCATAATTAGTGCAGTGGTGGCTCTGTGATTGTTCTGCATGTCTTAAAGTGGTTTTTTAAAGCATCTAAAGCA
>NW_028220901.1:0-3746 GCF_045865225.1 Trachurus japonicus | reverse complement strand
ATAGTTTTGTGACATACCGGGGTTGTAGGGTTTCCCCTCCTTTTCCACTGAGCTGGTTCCAGTGCTGGTTCGGAGCCAGAGCCTGACTAGCACCAGTTCTTTGCTTTTCCACCGCTTAAAAACCGGTTATTGGTTCTTAAAACTGGTCTGAAGCACCAACTCCTTGCTGGGCTAGAGCTAAGAACCGGGGGCTGGGGGCTGGCCACTGGCAGCGTGGTTACATGAGCAACAGGACCAGTGCGAAGATATACAGACACGTTATCGATGCCATTATAAGTTAGTTTATCTACAGTGTGTAGTCGATGTAAACACAGTTGAAGCTAACTAGCTGAGCTACATGCTGTGGCTAACAACAGCTAACGCTCGTATTAAACATAGCACCGTCACAACGTAGTTGCCGCCGTCGGATCGCGGCGATTACAACGAAGACAGCTTCCTGTTTTCTTTTATTTTTCAGCCGGGTTTAATCAGAGAATGATCACTAATTATACAGACATCGGGTCAGGTCTTCAACACCCACGGGTCGGACCAGGTTTTAATTTCCAGGTCTGTTAACTGTAGTTAGCAGCAGCTGCTGTATGGGGAGTGTGGCTCTGACTTGACGTTAACTCCTTAGCAGTGGAAAATGCACAGAAAACTGAGATATTCTACGGCGAATAACAAAAAAACAAACATATATTGCAACGGATGAGTAGATATTCTATTTTAAATGAGTGATCATGCTGTGAGGTTGTAGTGTGAAGTGATCGAGCCACATTGTTGGACGGCACCAATACACAGTACATTATCACTGAGCACTTTCTGCCGTCCGTCATGGTGTCGCCTCTCGTGTCACGTTCTAATTGTGACGTAGCTGCAAGGGGTCAATACAGGTAGATGTCCATGTGTAGTGTGATTATAAAGCAGCTCTAGGTTCTATATTAATACTGTGAAAGTATCAAAGCCTCAGTCCACAGAGAAATGCACACAGCCTGCATGTATTCAGAAACTGAGCCTTAAAACCAGCCGTCAGGACTTCCTGTCACTTTGTGATGTCACAACTAAGCCCCGCCCCCTCACCACCACCACCTGTATCTATTAATCTGTATTTATTATGGTCTGTACCTCCATCATGGTGGTGTTCCAGATCTTGGTCACCACAGGTTCACTGCCGTATTCCTGCTGCAGAGCCGGAGTCGCCCACGCCTTCAGGATCCCCTCGGCCTGAACACACACACACACACACACACACACACACACACACACACACACACATAGACACAACCACACACACACACAGATTCATCAAGAATTAAATAAATCTTCTCTCTCAAAGCACCTGGGAAATAAACGGCTCCTGGAAACAAATGGAAATAAATCAAAAAGAAATGGTGGAGGCGTAATTCTCCATTCTTCTACTTCTTCTTATTCTTCTTCCCCTCTTTTTGCGGTCGTAAACGCTGGGATGGAAGAGGAGGGTGTGTGTGTGTGTGTGTGTGTGTGTGTGTGTGTGTTGGGTCATTTACATATATATAGATGCTGCTGATGCTTCAGTCAGAACACTGAGTTTATCCACAGTGTAAAATACAGACGGGTCAGAATTCAGATGGAGGTGGAGACACACACACACACACACACACACATGCACACACACACACACACACACACACGCCCCTCCCTCCTCCTCTTTCCTTCCTCAGTCAGTTTTTTCCAACCTGATAAATAATCCTGTCGCGTACAGTCACACAAAGACCCGAACAGATGAGGAGTGTGTGTGTGTCTGTGTGTGTGTGTGTGTGTGTGTGTGTTTACATTAAAGAGAGGAGGAGGAGGAGGGGGAGGGGGAGGGGGTGGGGGGTGTAGGAGCTGCCCGAGGGGGGATGCTGGGATATACTCCACAATTAAAAGTGCCCCCCAAGAAGCCGAGAGAGCGGCTGAGATCAGAGGGTTAATTCATCACTGTCACACACACACACACACACACACACACACACACACACACACACACACAGACACACACACACACACACACACTCGGCCTTCTGTACATCTATCAACACAGATAAGTGATCAGCTCCTAGAAACAAGATAAAACCCTCCAGCTCCGTGTTATTGATCCGTTTCTGTTCTGTTCAGTGACATCATCAGCTGTCAGCCAATCAGCATTCATCACGTCCTGAATGCATCTTGTGTTCACACCTGAACACGTGTGATCACCTATGGCCGTTAAAGGGATAGTTAAACATTTTAGCAAATTGGCCCATTGCCATAATCTCTATAGTCATAGCAGTAGGTTCGTTACCTTTAATTGTTGTTGGTGCAAGCTATTTTTAGAACGGCGGAGCAGAGCCGTGAGCTGCTCAGAGCTACGCTACGGAGGCTCATTATGGGATTTCTTTGGTTTCCCTCATCAAATTCATCAAATACACAATCCAACAACTCCACAACGCTCTGGTGGACAAGTTGTGAGCTGCACATTCACCACGCTATGAGATAATAACACAACGTTACCACACAGAGTTGTTTTAGAGGGAAATTCATGCTAAACCGCTGATGCGTGTTGCCTTCAGGGACAGTTTTTCATCATCAGTCTCTGTATTTCCCTCTAAAACAACTCTGTGTGGTAACGTTGTGTTATTATTTCATAGTGTGGTGAATGTGCAGGTCACAACTTGTCCACCAGAGTGTTGTGGAGTTGTTGGATTGTGTATTTGATGAGTTTGATGATGAGGGAAACCAAGAAATCCCATAATGAGCCTCCGTAGCGTAGCTCTGAGCAGCTCACGGCTCTGCTCTGCCGTTCTAAAAACATCTTTCACCGACAATTAAAGGTAACGAACCTACTGCTATGACTATAGGGATTATGGTGATGGGCCAATTTGCTAAAATGTTGAACTATCCCTTTAAGACACCTGGGAACTATTTTAATTTGTGGGAAAAGGGGACAGAATGTGTCTCCTTTAAAATATTTTAACTTCTGACTGCGTTGCCTGTACGGTTGCCGTCGACGGCCTTCTCTTGTCATCTAAAACGACACCCGGTTCGCCGTCGGCCAGATGACATGTGAACGCAGCATCATGATTGGCCGGATGTTTTAGTTTATGTTTCAGCGTGTGCAATAGCCTGGCTGTCATCATAATGAGTTGTTGCAGGTTTTTGTCTTGTGGCCTGAGGCAGATGAATGTGTCGGATCAGCTCTCAGTCATTTACATGTATATATATATATTATATATATATGTAAATGTATATTAGATGAGTACCGTCCCTCTTCATTATTATTCTATTGTGTTTTTATTGTGTTCTTATCAGAGATGCTGCCACAGTTCAGCCACATCTACACAGTAAATTAGCTCCGGAGCATCTGTGATCCCACACAGACACACACAGACACAGACACACTAAAAAAAAAGGTCACGTCTTTGACCTTTGACCTTCCTGAGATAATGCTGCGGTTAGGGCTGAGGTTAGCGAGGATAAAACCTCCTTTTCTGTTGTATTTATCAGGAGCTGGTAGCTCATCTGAAATCCCTGTAATTATTATACCAGAGGCTAAGTGGAAATGGAGTGTGTGTGTCTGTGTGTGTGTGTGTGTGTGTAGAGAGGGGGCAGATATATGTAAATAGGCTGTTTTGCATATAAAATGCTTTAGCTTCGATATCCCAGAGTAATAAATTGCTCAAAGTGAGAGGGACGGTCTCTCGGCCCGTGGACGTCACAGTCTCATTAAGCAGCTGAATGTGGAGACGCCACGGAAACCAGAAACCAGT
>NW_028220900.1:0-5194 GCF_045865225.1 Trachurus japonicus | reverse complement strand
CTGGATGTTTCATAGTGTGCGTTTTTGGACGATTCAAAAGTGAACTCTATCTGCCGCCATTATATGAAAATCCGTTGCCAGTTGTAAGTATGGATGTATTCGAATTGGGACGCATGTACCTATGTGTTGTGTAGGTACATGTATGTATGTATAAATTCTGTGTTAGGTGTATATGTAACTTATATCATCTTTTGTAACATTAGATAGGTTTAGGTAGTATTCATTATTTTAGGAGAGGGGGTGGGAGTTTATAAGTTTAAAGCAGAAGTAAGCGATATTTTTGTGTTAATATAAGTCTTAAATAGTTATATCTTCCGACAGCAATCACTTACATAGAGTGTTTGGACCGAAACACGGGTCTGTCAGTCACTCTGCTCTGCTCTGAGCCGAAGAGAAAACATTTATCGTATCCTACAATTTTTATCCAATGAGGAGAGAGAACGGCATGCAGGGCTGTGTGTGCAGCCAAGGGATGCGCCTGAATGTGGTGACGTAGGGACGAGGACCAATAGATCCATGACGAGGGCGGGGGCTGCTAACTCCATCGGCTGACAAGACGTTATGGTGCGTTCAAGGCAGCCCGTAACTCGTGTTTTTCTGACCTGTGAAGTCGTACCAGTTCGATCTGGTACGAGTTCACGGGTCGGAAGTTACGAGTGGCCGTTATAGTGACTTTCACAGGTAAAACAGGTCGGAAAAACACGAGTGGGTTGCCTGGAACGCTACAAAGTCGTAAGTTGTGACTTGAAGCTGTAATTTACGGTTTCAAAAGCCTGCCTGGAACGCAGCATTAGCCAAAACGACCGGATCGCTTACTTCTGCTTTAACTTCTTCTCACTCATTTTCGAATATGAATTTCTATATCTCATGTTAAATCTTTTGTCTTATTGTCTTTGTTTTTAATATATATATATATATATATATATATTCGAAATAAACTTCAATCAAATCAAATCAAATCAAATCAAATCAGCGCAGGAGGACGTGTGTTGGTGTTGACCTGCTCCATGGGGATCCCCAGCTCGGCCTCCAGTCTCCTCTGAGCGGCTCGCCTCACTCCGACAGCGTCCGCCTCCTCCAGCTCGCTGTCTGTGTGCAGAGGATGGCTGCAGCATGTGTTGGTGAAGCAGCCTGCACACACACACACAGACACAGACACACAGAGACAGAGATGTTAAGATACTAATGCTGCGACTGGTGCTAATAGAGGTTTAACTCAGAGGGGGTTTATTGTTGTAAGTAAGTAACGCTGACCTGGAAAAGTGATCTTGGCGTCGGAGCGCTGCTGTAAGAGCAGCTTCTCTTCGCTGTTGAAGATGAACACGCTGAAGGCTCGGTGCAATAAACCTGAAACAAACACAGACACAATTCACTGTAGGTATACTATAAATCTAAAAAAGAAAAGGTAGTTTAGTACTAACAGAGATATTGTACCAACCTTTGTCGATGTTGGCGTTCAGGTGGCAGTTCTTCTTGGTGTCGGCTCCGGTCCTGCGGTCGTTCTCGTCGATGAGGATGCACATCTCAGCCAGAAGCTGCACCTGCTTCTCGTCCAGGTGGTCGGTGGTGATCTCGGGCATTTTAACGGTCGACTGCAGGTGTCTCACCTGACTGCAGGACAGGTGAACAACAGAGGAATATTGTTTTAATATCGTCTGAAACTTTTTAAATTACTGAATAATCTGCCCACTAATAGTAATAAAAACGTTATTTATATGGCACCTTTCTTAACAGAATTGTGTTTTTGCAGATAAAATAGTGTAAAAGGACAAAAGTAGAACAATGACAAAGTGACAAAGTGGTATTTACAAACCATAATAAGGTTTGTAAAAACACAATTCTGTTAAGAATCTATTAAGATCCGGATGCTGCTTGATTTTTTTATTCCAGGGGATTTCAATGGACATGAACTAGAATTTACATAACATTGATCAAAGACATTATTCTGTTGACAAGAAATATTCTTTATTTTTCAGTATTTTTCTCGTTTAAGTCGAATTACATCATTTTTTGCTACTGTTTTATACTTTTGTCCTTTTACTTTTAATTCAAAACAACATAAGAAGAATATTGTCTGGAACTTTTTAAATGACTGACTAATCTGCCCTCTAATAAAAGTAATAATAAACTTGATTTATATAGCACCTTTATAAATAGAGTTACAAGGTGTTTTTACAGATACAGTAATATAAATAAAGACAAAAAGGGGAACAATAACAAAGTGACACTGTTACAAACCATACTGTATGTTACATTATGAAAAGCTCCACTGAGAACATTATATCCACTATCAACACAGAGATTAAAAGTCCCAGTGCCCAAGCAGGCTATTTAAATGGCTATAATCTAATAAATCACAGTTTATAGTTGCATTTTGATCTGGGACAATAAAACACGCATGTCAGAGTAGCATGGAAACACTGTAAATGCACCTTCAAGGATATGGACTCATGGTTTCTTTTATCACTGTGACCACGTGGAGAGCAGAATTAAAATAGATGTTTTATTAATCGGAGTTAGTTGGCAGCAGGACTCTCTCTCCCTCTCTCTCCCTCCAAAGACAAACAAACAAGCTGCTGCAGTTTGGTTTAAGCATAAGCTCATCAGCTATCAATAGCACAGTCTAGTCGCTCAGCTCGGGGTCATTTGCACTTTAATAAGCTGCAGCTTCTTTCATCAAACCGTGACATCCAGCAGGTAAAAACCCTCCGCTTACCTGTATGAAGCTCTGCGGCAGGTGGTGACAGGTGAGCGGGCAGCGGCGGCTCTGATCCCCGGTGCAGCAGCAGGTACGTTTGGTTTCAGCGCAGCGGCTCCGTGGTAAGACACTACTGTCCTAAGCACCGCCCACACGGCCCGCACCATCGCCTGACCGAAACAGAAAACCAATCACACGGGTTGAAGCTGCGGGTGTCGGTAAAACCTGGACTGGAGTTCACTCAGTCAGGATCAGGATCATACCAGGGTTTATACAGGAATCTAGAAGTTAATTTTAATACCTTTTTAACCCTCTATGGTAGCATTATGATGCCAGTGGGAGAAAAAATGTTTGGAGTGTTTTTATGTCTCAAAATAGACTAAATAAACATAATCTAAAGACATTTTTAAAAATTATTTATTTTGGGAAGTTTTGGGGATTTTTTGCCTGTAGGCAACATTGTACTATTACGGTTCATCATATACTGTATTAGAAACACCAGGCAGTCTCTGTAGACTTTCACCTTCACTGGCCTCATCCTCATCCGAATTGTCACTCTCATCTTCCTCATCATCATCATAATAGCCTGATGTTTACTTTACTGCATCCAAAATCACATTTATTAAGGATAAAAAACAAAATTATGATGAATTATATGTTTTTGAGCATTATATTTACACCTAAACACACACTACCATAGTCTCATAATGCAATATTGATTCCATAATGGTCCACTGTTGCCTCAACAAGGCAACATTGCAATTTTCTATAATGGTACGTTGTTGCTTTCGGGCATCAGGTGCATTTTAACAAGTTTCCATTATTTAATAAGTAAATAAATTGCATGGAACTATTAAAAATTAAACTTTACTAATCTATTAGTGTAAATATATTTTTTTCCAGATGAAAAAGGGCCAGGAAGTTACTGTATGTTTTCAGACCGTTTTAGTGGAGCAAAATGGCAAACCTGTTTCCTTTGAAAAAGTCTGCAAAAAAGGGTTTCAGTATGGCTTCTTGAAAGTCATGTGATAAATTAAAGCATTGTTATTGGTTCTCTAAGGTCTCCTCTCTTTTTTTAAGTATTACAGCATTAAATGGGATGAATTGTGGAGATGTGACAGGCCAAAAAGTGGTAACATGGTACCATAGAGGCTTAAGACTTTTTCAAGATCATCTCAATATTTTTCAATCCCTCACCGCCACTTCAAGCTGTAACCATTTACATCAGTGACACTTTTAACTTAACAGTTTTAGTTTGTGATACAGACTATAGACCACTATGATACAACAGAATTCAATAGGCTAGGTAGGATAATAAATCAAAAGGCAAAGTTTATCAAAAAATGTTTTTCATGTACCAGTTCATCTTTGTTCTTTCATAAAATGAATAAATTAACACACTTTTACAATGTTTTTTAAGACTCAAACTCTTGGACAGCTAATTCAGAAAAAACACCTTGAAAAATTTAAGACTTTATAAAGGCGTGAAAAGACTTTTTAATACTTTTTAAGGGTCTTAATTTTCCCAAAGTTAATTTATCACCTTAGTACCCGAAATAGTTTTCAAGACCCCGCGGATACCCTGGATACACTGATTTATTCCTGGGAATTTACATAAAACTGATCATAGAAATGATTTAGTTATCAACAAATGTTCAGTATATTTATCGTTTAAGTCGGATTACATCAAATTTACTACAGTTACTACAGTAAACTTTTGTCGATGTACTTTTAATTCTTCTTGGCTGTATTCCTCTGGCTCTTTTTTCTACCCTACATGCTTTTCAATGTAATTTTAGGTTTTTATCAAAAGATACACCGTATTTTTTAAGACATGTAATGTACCAGGGAATTATGTTATTATGTTTCTTTTTATTTATTTATATGTCTGTAAAGCACTTTGGTCAACTTAATTGTTTTTAAATGTGTTCTATAAATAAAATGGATTGGATTGGATTAAAATTTCTCAAGGTGATGCCCTCCAAAAATTAATATAATCTATAGCTGACAAAAAAAACTCTTGATTAATAATCATTCAAAAAATACTGTGTACTTACTAAGTATAAGTTGTGAAAAGAAAATGTTACTACTGTACAGACACTCAGCTTGGTAGTTTATTCTAAAAGCACATGATATGTCTTCTTTCTGCAAACATCAATGTGCATCAATGTGGCCAAAGAGTTCTAGTTTCATCTTATCGGACCAAAGGACATGTTTCCAGTATGGGTTATCTTTCTCCAGGTTGTCTTATAGCATACTGGAGTCCAGGTTAAAGGTGTCTCTTCTTCAGAAGTGGAGTTTTTCTTGGTTTACAACCTTGCGGTCTGTTCCTGTGCTGAGCTCTAGTGATTGTGAAAGTAAGGGAGAGGCGACTAAACAGAAGAACACCCTGGTAATTTTTGGTTTTTGTTAAATAATTCTGTTTCTATGTGCAAAGTAAATTAATGCAAGCATCTAAAATAAAACTATGTTTGTAAAGAATGTGTTACAAATGAT